>NC_066856.1:4971376-5266712 GCF_001640805.2 Lates calcarifer | reverse complement strand
TATCCATCTCCACTTTTTTAGTAACTTGGCCAGTAGTTGTTATAACTTTAAACATCTTGTTCTGGATCAGGACAGATGAACTGACCTGCTGATATTGCCATCTTGGCCTTTCTGTTAGTGCAGCAAAAACCCAAAGGGATAAAAGATGCACAGCTGCATTTTTACACTCTTAATTAATTCAATTGTTAATCACTCATACCTGTAAACTATAATCAGCAGTTATACTGTATCAAAAATCAGAAAGGCTGATCAATAGATTAGACTGAAAAATATCATACATTCTATGAAAATTACAAAGTAGTAATGTGGCAAATTTGAGCCGCTATCACCATCTTCTCCCAATTCAATTTCTTTTTTTCTTGAAGCATTTCTACAGAGGACAATTTTGATGGCTGCTCTATAAAATATCTGTTTGAAGAAAGGGCTAGTTTAAAAATAGATCATGTCAAAAGCAGTATGTTATATTATCTGTGACTGCTGTATGAACAGAGATGTGTCGTGGACCACAGTGATGGATATTACCAGCTTCCATTGTGATGATTATAATTCTATACTGGAAACAATATGGTTTCCATTTGTGCATCAATTGGTGACGCATATCCGGTACACATAACCAGGTTTACATGGTTATTATCAACTTTTTGGTCACTTCTTTACTGAACTACTCCTTGCAACTTTTTTTGCAATTTTTGAGAAATTGTATGACTTATTTTTATTTAAAATGTGTTTCAGGACCTGGCGCCAATAAGGTCCAATATAAAAATCACTATCTAAACATCTAACATCTAAAAAAAAGATTGATTTAAAAGTGATTCATTTACTGTCCTAAAATCATGGCAACAGTTACTATTGATTGCACTTACACACAAAGACTTTTTTCCTGAAGTGATTTAGTTGAAATATGTTCCAAAACTGATCATAACATACAGGTGGTGTAAAGCTGGAAGCACTTTCATTTGTGTTTCCATATTTTTGTGTCTGTGTATTTGTTTGAACCCTACTGTACCTGGTGTGGTGACAGGGTGCCTGGTGAAGGAGACGTTGAACGCTGGCTCGTCTCTCAGAGGGGACGGATACATCCTTCTGCGGATGAAGAACCCAGCACCGCAGCAGAACAACACTCCCATCATCAGCAGCACCCTGAGAGACAAACAAAGGAGCTTTCACCAACTCAACATCATGAGCACACCCATGTATCTAATGAAAATAACACAGTCAAACACAGAGGTGCCACCATGACCAGTCGTACACCTAGTTGCAAACAGCAGCAAAAGAGAATTATTGTCTCCTCAGATAGAATTTGCTCCCTCTGCTGTGAATCTCTAAATAAAAACATGCAGTTCAACAATATCTGTTCTCCATGGGGATGCGAGGACAATAAGCAGATTTTTATTGGCTTCAAAATGTGCTCAGTTTCTTATTTCTGGTGCATCTTCAGTTTTTTTAGTTGTGTAAGCAGCCCTGAACAATGGTCACAATAATCTACTTTCATGCATCTATTGACCACAAAGCTTCATAACACATGGTCTTTCTCAGTGCAGCGTTTTCTCAGTCGCCACATGACCAGAGTATGGAATAATATTAATATGATAACAGGTCATGTGATGAGTAATCTCAATTCGCTGAGATGTGGTTGTAAGCACTGGAGAAAGTTTGCAAGTGGACCTAGAGTTAAGTCCCCCCCCCCAAACTTGCATATTAGATTTAGACTTACAGCCTTTTTATGCACAGTTTCTCCATACAATATCTGGCAAACAATAAATTCATTGGTTCCAGCAAAAATCTGTTTATTCCAGTGGAATTTATCCACTTCAGTAACACTCTTTTAATTAACTGATGTACAACTCAGAGAGCAAAAATGCCAAGAGCAGTAGATGCTATGATTCACAGTTGCGCTGACAATGGTGAGTCAAGTTACCAGTGCTAAAAGCTACTGATTCTTACTATGAAAATATGTTGGATTCAGTCATACTTGGATATAACAATATGACTAATATGTTAGGGTTTGCTCACAAGCAAGAGATTATACTGGGAGTATTTATTTATTTTAGGAGTACTCGATATGTCACCAAGCTTCTGAATTTCAGTGAGAGACAGCAAGAGACACTGCCCAAACTCTAACTCACCAGAAATACCATAGTCTCTGGATGGACAGGGCTCTCACACAGCAGCGAGTCCCACAGCAGTCCTCATAGGAGCGACATCTGCAACAAAAAGGCACATAGGTCAGTTACAGCACAAATATAACCAGCACCAAAATAAATAGAGATACATACCAGTATCCTCCCTAATTCACCTTTAGTATCACACCCAAATTTCACAGCAATCCAGCTAATAGTTTTGCAATATTTCACAAATGTGAACCACATGCAGGAGCTACAGGAAGAGTCAGAGGACAACCAAAGTCATTAGAGCTCATGTTCTGGGAACCATGAACATCAAACAAAACTGTGTGCTGATCCATAAAAGCTTATTGTGCTGTATAATTGAAAAAGTTGACTTGCTAATGGAACTAAATGAAAAATGAGAGGATCACCAAAGTCATTAGGATTTATCCTCTGGGGAAATTTCACAGCAATACATCCAATATTCTTTGAGATACTTCAGTCTGGACCAAAGGTGGACAATTCTACAGGTTCTCTGTAGATTAAAGCTGCAGAATCAGTATTTCTTCAGAGTTCATTTGTTAATTTCTCCTTACATCAGAAGATGGTGAAACTGAACACATTTACCTAAGTGCTGTACATTTTTCAGGCCCTAACTTTCCATGATTACTTTACATTTGTATAACAAGTTTCATTTACAAAGAAAAGAAAAGGAAAAATTCATTCATTCATTTTAAATGCAATAATTCAACTTCTATTTTCATATTAAACACAGAATATATTTTAAAAGTAAAAACTGTTTTTCTACATGTCGGTCTTTCAAGTTTACAATTTAAGTGCATCAGTATGAAGGTTTAATAGTCATTAATTGTCATTCCTACATACAGTATCAGAAGTAGTTCATTTTGCAGCAGCACCAGGTGGCGAAGAGAAAGGAGGAGGAGGTGTCATGTTGTTTTCTCTGTTAGAGAAGCCAAATAAAAATGTGTGTGGGAAATTTAAAAAAAGAAAGAACAAATTTGTCTGAACAAAAGCTGGTCTTCACCCATAATAAAAACTCCTTTGCCCTCAAGTATTGAGGAATTTGGAAATTTCATAGCTAATTTTTCTCTGATCATGTCACAGCAGAAGCCAAGAACACAGGGAAAGGAGCCAAAAGCTAGATACTGATACTGGAAAAAGCAGGCCTACAGGTGGATGAGGTCGACACATTCACAGGCAGGAACAGAGGAACAGGCAGTAGGTAAACAGGGAAACTCACAGGAATCCGATGATCTGACAGGGAACAAAGAGAGTGAACAAGTAGAGTCCAAGCTTGATTACTGAATGAAGAACATGGGGAGAGACCAGGAGAACGCAGGACTGATGACAAGTGTGAACAGGTGGGAGATGAGGGGAGGACCAAGGGAAGACCATGACAGATCAATGTGGATGTGAATAAATGTGAGAATGAGTTGTGCATCATCTAGGCGATGGAACTTGTTTTCTAAGCAGTGTACATGTACAGTGTATACTGATGTGTCAGAGAACCAACTCTGGGAAACAATGTTTTACAAGATTTGAAAAGTGAGACAACATCATCCTAAAAACAGTGTTATTTCATGGTTGTGTTTGCTTATACAAAGGGTGTGTGCCCAATAGCTATATTAAGCCAGGCAGACAGATAGAAATACTCCTTTACAGCTAAGCTTTCAATACAACTAACCAAGCCTCCTACCAGAGACCACTTCCACTGTCATTAATCACATCCTGTCTGTGAAAGAAAGTTCTCCACATCCATCTCCCTGATCTCTTATTTGCTTTTTAAATGTTTAAAGTCATACAGATGCAATGCACAAAATTCCTCTCAAAAAACATGAAGAAGAGCCTAAAGTAATCCATCTACTTTTTAATTTGTGCAATAAAACTGAATATCCTCTTGAGGCAAGAAAAAAAAAAATCACAGTTTTAAGAATTTAGAGGATACATTGTAAGATATATAACTTTCTAAAGTCATAACAGTGAGGACGTCTGGAACAGGTTCAATGTAATTTTCACTTTCTGGTTCAGTTTCCATCAACTCCTGAGAACATTATGTTCGCCGGCTAGTCTCTGACGTCTGTCTGCAGTTTGGTAATGGGGAGGTAGAGTGCAGAGGGTTTATCAGAGCTTTTTCCCTGAACAAAGTTGATTTTGAAAGAGAACCAAAAAAGGAAAGTTGTGGGCTGTAAAAGCAAAAACAATAAACTAAAATAAGCTGAAACGCTATGCAGAGCTGTGGGGAGCTGTAGAGCTGGTGAGGCGAGAACTAGAGGTTTTGCTCTCCAGTTGCAGATAATTACTTCCTGTCTTCATACTGTTTTATTGCAGGACAGAGATCCTCAGTATGGCGCACTGACATTTCTTCCACAATAACAAGGCTCAAAGCATCAGACACAGGTGTATTGTAATGTTGCCATTAATCACCTTTTCTGCTTCGTAAACAAAACTCTACAGAAGTTTTACTTTAAACGGCAAGCAGTCTGCAGCCCGGGAGCCAAATATTCAGAACAGAGGCCAACTGAGATTGATCAGTCTGTGGAGAGCAACAGGAAACCTGCATTAATACAACTGGAAATGATAACAAGGTGTGTGTGTGTGCCTGCGTGATAGATGACTGTGGATAGCCGCCACGACAGTGCATACCTCAAACTCCCAGAACCTGTCTGGTATTTCAGCAGTAGCCCAGGGATGAGCAACTGCTGTCCCTGGAGGGTCCCACAGCATGAAAACCAGGAGTTTTTTTGCACTGCGCCACACAGATGCCAATCCCTGCTGTGCTCCCTGCCTGTTTGCACGTATACATATTCTTTGTGCTGAAGGTATGGCAGAGAATTTAGAATAAATTTAGAGCAGTGTTTTCTAATTCCACGGATCCCGATCCTACAATTATAAGATCTTTCCTGATTGCGTTATTACTCGGAGGAAGAGTAAATGTTTTAATGCAAATTGCAGCAATCAGGTGCAACCTGTACTGTAACTGCCTCGCTGAGCTGTCACAGCCACTGCTGCTGCAGGTTGAATAAACACTGCTTCCAGGATGCAAATCACTGCGCTATGCTTGTTTCAATGAGGCCTCAATACAAAGAAAAAAGTGCCTTTAGATGGATTTTTGATACTGTGAGGAGACTGAAACAGCAAGTGTCAGCATTATGGTTGTGTTCTTGTTGACACAAAATCATTATTATCAAGAGGGAAAATTATGGTTTAAGAGTTTCTACCTTTTATTTGGAAAAAGAAAACTCAAAAAAATGAGGTGAAACTCAATTATTGGCTCATCTACTCTGTGTTGAATCAATGTTAACCCTGAATACCAGAAACTGTCCTTTCAACTGTCCATCCTTGTGTTTTCTCAGGAGAAATGAACAGCGAGTCCTCAAATCCTCCATCTAAGGCTCTTAAATCTGGCTGCAGGCAAAGAAATGCGGCACTATGGAAAAGGCAGAGGTGGAGGAAAAGATACTGTGTGTTAAGAGTCTTAGTACAGGAATTAGGCTAATGCTGTCTGGATAGATTTGGTTTGAAATCGCCTGAAATTTACAAGAGGAAGAGACATTTCACTATAAAACATGGTACAGTGTGCAGGGTCACTTTGAGGGCACCAGAAGCCCTCTATATCTGTGATGTAACGTTACAGTCTTAGTGTGTGTTATGGTGAGTGGTTTGGTGTACAGAAATGTATCTACATCTATTAAATGTAGACTGACTGGGCAGTCGTTTCTTAAGCCTTGCTTGTTTATTTGTAGGTGACGGTAGCCCTGAGGTCAAATTGTTGTGTTTTCCATTTTATTAGTGTTTGTCCTCCAGTGTTGTTTTGTTTTGCACATCAGGGGCACCGTATATTGTTTAGGAG
The DNA here is from genome assembly GCF_001640805.2 of Lates calcarifer. Taxonomy (NCBI): domain Eukaryota; kingdom Metazoa; phylum Chordata; class Actinopteri; family Centropomidae; genus Lates; species Lates calcarifer. The sequence continues at coordinate 5,260,736 of NC_066856.1, read as the reverse complement.
TTCTGAGTATTAAATCAAATTGTAAGATAGTAACTGGTTCACAGTTACTATCTTACTCGCCTATTGCATATTGCAGGGGTGTAGGTTTGCGTGAGTGTGTAAGTTCTTCAACATTAGTTATCTTGTTTTCCATGATGGCAGCAAACCAAAACAAATATATCATTGCATTATAATGCACTAAACAATTAATTAGCTATATTTCCCTCACTTGCTAATGTTTGTAAAGTTTTATTGCTGTGTGTCTCTGCTATCTGGATTTTGGCAGGGAATCAAACTGAACCTGTATAAATGAAGGGAACAAAATTGGGATTTTAAAAAGAGAGGGGAACATCCCCAGTGGAAATTACAATCATGGCATATTATGTCCACATTCTGGTTGATGAATTTCAAAACATCACCAGTGAGCTGTAAGGAAAACTGGGCATTTAGGGGCAGTAATGGGGGCACTACCTTAATGTAGTATATTATTAATATACTTAAATATTTGAAATCAATTCACATTTATGCTCATTTCTGAGGCTGTAGTTTGTGTTGCTCTCAAACTGTATTGTGTTACACTGACAGGAGCTTAAATATTGAAATTATTTAAGTGGCTCCAAGTTTTAGACACATTGATTACAGCTGTGAATTGTGCCCTTGGCACCTATCATCAGGTTATACTGAATCAAATTTAATGTCCAGATCCAAATATGCTGATACAGAACTGCCCACCACTGCATTCTGCTTATTCCAACTTGCAAATGTTAAATAAATTTCCCTGGAAACACCTACCAAAATTTCTGCTGAAGTGGGCAAATAATATCAATACTGCAACATCATCTAAGTTTTACTCCTTTTTCTCTCCTTTCTCTTTTCAGATGTTTTTGTTTCCTTGTTGGATTTGAGGAGAACAGTGTCATCTGTGTTAAATGAGAAAAAAAGACACCAGATTCCTGGTGTTGTTGAGGCTGAAAAGAGAGACGGTAATTGAGGGCCCGGAGAGAGGAAGAGGGGAAAGAAAGCGGAAAAGAAAGGGGTTCTTCCACTGAGTTGTTTTTCATTACCAAAGTAATCCCTCTTCACTGACACTGTCCCTCTCTCTGTCTCTCTTCCTCCCTCTCATCACAGCTATAGCTGTGGCCAGCAGCTAAAAAGCAAACTAAATAAATGAAAGTTAGCACTGTGGGAGAAGCCTGTCATCTGTCTCAATCAGTAAAACACAGCGTGCCCCCCAGAACTAAGTAAAAATCTCCAGTAAGAAGTAGCTTTGGAAATGACACTGAATGAACTGAATTAAACTTTGCTTAGTGCTCAGTGGTTGTGCATGTTGATGAACCCACTAAGATTTAACCAACAAGTCCTCCAACCTCAACAAGCCAGTAGTTCACTTGTCCTCATATGGCCCATAGGAGCGTCTACAGAAATAATACACCTAGGACAGCATGCGAACCAAACCTTTGCTGTCATGGTTACAATAGTAGACACACAGTTCAGCTCATCAAATGGCCACGGTTTGGTTTGTGGTTTGGGTTAAAATAAGCACGTCCTCAAGGTTAGAGGACCTTAGTCACGGGTTATGGAATGAAACAAAGTAAAGTTCAGTGTTCTGCTGACCCATCCATCATTTTTTACACCCCGTCACCTGACTTCCTCCTTTGCTCCCATTATACTTACTATGGTTGCCAGAAGTTGCCCTGACAATAAAATGAAACTGTGGGTCATAATAAGCTGCTTGCACAGACAGCTCTCAATGTAACACAGTATTCTGCAGCTCAGTGCAGATTTGAGCTTCCTTTTGGTAACCTGGTCCAGACATAAGTTTTAACTGAATTTGCAAAAAATGTGAAAGAACAAAAAGTTTTTGTGAATATAATATAAAAAAAAGATTATGATGTCTGGAGTAGATTGTAGATTGTGCAGATTCAATTTCATTGGTTTAAAATTGTAGAAGGGAACATTGTAGTACTTACATGAAGTAGATAGGGTATCCGCCTTCAAAATACCAGCAGTACTTTTTTGCTTCTACACACTGTAAAAGAGAAGGACAGATTAAGGTCATTGTTAAAAACTGAAACTATGCACACAAACAGCTATTTTAGTCCAAACATGCATCAGCCAGAGAGCAGAGAAACACAACACAGTATGGATGTTAGTGCTGGACTAATCTTTTCTACTGAGACGGGGACACAGCCTTACTGCTTTAAACCTCTGTGTTCCTCCTAGACCCCCGGCTCAGTGCCAAGTCCATGAAGGTGCAAGAGAGCACAGGAGATGTCACAGTTATTCTTAGCTAATGTGAGGATTCATATACCACAATGATGGTTTTTGTACTTGGAGCAGCTGATCCCACAGTTGGAAGGATAATACTTCAGCAAGTTTTGAGAAGCTAAAGCTGTTTTTGTACACGTTTAAAGGTCCAGACCTGAGGGGTGTTTCAAAAAGCAAGATCACCTGTAAAACCAGTTGGAAACAAACCCAGTCCAAGTCCAAGTCCAGGTTAGTTTCAAGACTTAGCTTCATTTTAGGCCTAATCTGTGTTACAATCTGTCAGACTGAAAGTGTTTTGGGCTTAAGTCAGTTGACAATGTTCCCAGTCTGTTTACAGTACAAATTTACATCACATAGTGAAACAGGATGTATCCAATCGTGTCATTAAAATCTGAGTTCATATATCACAACATACAACTTTGACCAACGGATGTGGCTTGATAGAGACACTTTCACAATCTCTTCTCGATTTAAATATCAGACCCATATTCCTACACATTCCCACATTCCATGTATTAAAACTGCAAAGTGAAAAACAGCAAATCTGAAGGTATTCCAGCTGCAACATCACCCAATGACCTGGCTGTAGTTTTATTTCATATGTATGTTGCAACTTGTACATCTATACATTAATTTTTACCACAAACAAACTGAGTTAACAGAGAAGTTCAGCTGATTGGTGTTCATCTCTATTTCGAACAGAGTTGCGCTCATCTACAACATGCAGCTAAAAGTTATCTTTTACTATGTTTTTTTTTAAGGTTTGCTCTAATATTTCATTCTCCACACAGTTTTGTCTGATTAAGGTTTGATGTCTCCGATCTGTGTGTTGAAATAAACCAGACTTGCCACATAATCTACAAACCAGCTTTATGAAACATACTAATCCTGGTTCAGTTGGTTAGGTTAATTCAAGACAGGCTTTTTACAGAAAGCCCTGTTTTTCTGAGCCTCCATTATAAAACAATTTTCAGGTATACAATGAGGCAACATAACAAACTTCCTGGCACTAATGGACACTTGTGTGTGTCTCATGTCTTGGGATTGTCAAAAAAAACTCACGTCAACAAACTTCACACAGAAAGACGTCTGAGAGACATTACAGTGATAATATTAATTAAAAAAAATTATGTTATCCTGGGTTTTAGAGGTAGGCCTACATCAGAAACAGCAGAGATCCCGTACTAAATTCAAATCCAGATTTGATAGCGATCAACAATAACATGCGGGGCGGTAGACTCAACGAGGATCCCCCTGCATGAGTACGAACCTCTCTTTTCCATTACTGGCTTCAGTTCAGAATACATAGAGTACTGACACTGGCAGGCTGGAGAGCGCCTTTAATTAACTGCCTTTGAAATGGTCTCCCTCTATGAAAATACAGCCCGCTTTGTAGTGGCGCATAGAGGATTTTTGGCTTTATCATTTTGGGTCCTGCAATGAAGTGGTACAGGACATATCGAGTGCTAAGAAGAAAGAAAGAAAGAAAGAGAGAGAGGAGAAGGGAGGGAAGGTGAGATAGTAGAGAAAAGGAGCCAGATGAAGGCAGAGAGAGGAAAAGCGTGCCAAATGAAGTGAATCACACTGCAGGGATATGCCTCGCCTCAGGGTGGCATTCAGCATACACACCATCACTTCCCATTAAAGTAGAGACATCTTCTCAGAGATAGCAAGTTGAACTGCAGTCTCTTTGCGAATGAAAACATGCAGTATTTGATATGGTTATGAAATTGATATGACATTCACTGAACTCTATTAACTCCTCCTCTGTGCTCTGGAAATAAAAAGTAGCACAGTGAAGTGGTGACAGTTTTTGTGAGCAACTCTGCTGTTTGATCTGCAGGTACAGCAACATCTCATTCACTTAAAGCAGCAGATTCCAATTACATGAACAAACAACCCACACCCATCTACAATATGATAACACACGACAAAGTTTTCTACTGTGGTGTCCTTTAGGGATGAGATTTACATTTTGTAGCTTTGTGATGTGATTTTCTCGCCGTGCTCAAACTGATGCAGCGCTCTGAACCAGGCAAGTACGGTGTAGAAAGCAGGATGTCACCTGTATTGAAAGGGTGATTGGCCATGTCTGATGCTACAGTACAACTGGCAACATGTTTAGTAATCACTGGTCTTGAGGTCAATGCATCATTTCATGCTGTTATATTATATGTTGGGGGAGCTACAGCACTGCTGATGATAGGACTACGGAAGATTTATAATGCCTAAATTAAAACAAATCAAACAAATAAAGAAAGTGAAATATAATAAACTTAGTTATGCAGAGTTTATCGTGCTTTTTATGTTTATGACTAAATGAGAAACATGTTTTTGTCATTAATAACTAAATGAACTGTTTTTCACTGTGTTGTCCAGCAGGGAGCATCACAGGCCTGTCAACACTAAATACAATCACTGTCACTACTTTTCATGAAATAGCCTGTTTTCGTACAGCAGTCATCTCAACAAACTTAGGAGACTTCTGGAGGCACTTTTTACACAAATTGTAAGTTGTAAGAAATTTCATAAATAGCTTGTATTCTTAAATATGCAGGTAGGACTTGAAATATTTTTACTTTATTTTTCACCTAAGTACAAACTTCTCCTTTTAGCAGAGTGATAAATACAGGCCCAGAAGAATACATTAAATTCTAACCACATCTCTGACATCGTGTGGAGAGCAGAGCTGCAGGGTGGCATGGCAGGTCGAGTTGTTTTGGTGGCTCACAACATGCCAGCACAATGGGTTATTTGTCAGGCTACTGGTGGAGAATGGGACCATACTGTGTCACTTGGGCTGAAAAGTAATGGCAGAAACACACACACACACACAGTGAGAGGGACAGAGAGAAAGATCAGTGAAAAGCATCCTATCCCCTCTCACTGAGACAGTGTACACTCTATTTGTCCAGACTGTTTGCTGTTATCACTGTGGTCAGTAGTGGGAAATCCCATCCACACAGGAAGTGCATAATTAAATCTGTGATCTGTCATAATTAAGTGCTGTGATCTGAGGAACAGTGAACCAGTCTGCTTGATCTTTTCCCTCTGTTCTCGTTATGTTATATATTTTAATTTAAAATATCAAGAGTCACAGAGCAGCTGGATTAATGACCATGATTTTTAAAGATGGCCTTAACATTTGAGTACTGAAGTTATATAAAAACAAAAAAAAAAAAACAAATGTCACACCTGACCGAAGAGTAAATGTGATGGGGTTATTAAAATCATAAGAGTCCATCCTCACAGATGTATGACTGAATTCTGCAGATTTAATGAGAATCTGTCTGTACGAGGTACACTGTGTCACGTTGGCCTGAGAGAGGTGCTAGAAGGAGGCTCCGAGAGCAACAAGACCAAGTGTGTTAGCTTATTAACATTTGCTAATTAGAACTGAACAAAAAACACAGCTGAGGCTGATGGGAATGTCATTAGTTTTTTAGTATTTTGTCTTAAATGGAGAATTGACCTGACAATGGTGCTAAATAAAACAAGAGGATCACCAAAGTTATCACAACTCATCCTGAAGGGAATATGACTACATGTGCCAAATGTAATCAACACAATAGTTGTAGATGATTGAAGTGGCTGTGCCATCAGGTATGAATGAGTGAGTGTGAAAAGTGTGAGTGGTGTAAAGCGCTCTGAGTGGTCGTTAAGACTAAAAAGGTGCCATATAAGTGCAGTCCATTTACCATCCATTTGGTTGTAGATGGTAGTAAATGTTTTATCCAGAGCCACAAAGGTCAATCTGCTGGTGCCACTAAGTGTAAAGTCAATAGGATTTATTCCCTGGGGAACCTAAATGTATGTACTAAATTCAATGCCACTGTGCGTAGTAGATCTTGAGTTATTTCACTTGATAAGTTTGATAAGTTGTTCTTGGCAATCAATTGAATAATTGTTGAGATGTTTCACTAAAAACCGAAAAGGTAAATTCATGGTGGAGCTACTGAAGAGGAAAAGTTGAGGGATCATCATCAAAGTCCTTGAAATATATCATCTGGGGACTCTGAATGTCTGTACCCACTGTCATGTCACAATCCATCCAACAGATGTTAAAAGTGGCTAAAAATGGCAGGGGTTCATCCACTGGGAAACATGCACATGCTCAGTAAACCATATGTCTATTAGATTTAAATAATTCTTGCATACAAGAACATGTAGATCAGAAATTATGAAAGGGTCACCAGAAATGTAATGGTATTCAGCAGTTATGTTTTGAAACACCGTGGCATGATAGATGGTGCTACAGCAAATATAAAAAGTTCACCAACAGCAAATTAAGTGGAATTCAACTGTAAGGTTCTGAGACATTTTGATGTGGTAGGAATTTTTGTCAAGGGGAACGTTTGGTGTGATTGTGGTGCTATGGTAAAATACAGGGTCACCAATGCCGTTAAGATTTATCTTCTTGAGATCACAAATATCCATGTAATTCTTATCATCAGCCAGAGCTATTAAACAAGATAAGGCTTGAGTAGCACAAGTACAATCCATTTATCTGCCTTCCTCTCAGCATTAATACAGTATGTCCACTTTTCTGGCTGCAGTCAAATGCTGTTGCTGGCCTCAGTGCTACTGAAACAGACCCTATGAACACCATAGGTTCTGATATGAAAACTCTTGATCCTCTCTCTCAACCCTACTCCGAACCCAACAGCTTTGGCCTCTCATCTCACAATATTCAGGCTGACATTAGTCTTTATGACTTGGTTAACAATTTCACCTGTGGCGTGATGATGAGGAAGAATATTTAATCAGCATACCATGTACAGAATATGAAGAAACAGGACAAAACCGCAATACTCATATACAGAATAAAAAGTACATGCAAATTATAGCTAGAATAACAAAGCTTTAATTTCACAATTTTTGACTTTGTTGCTGTCCATCTACTTTAGTTTGGATCGTTATCCTGTCCCCAACACTCTGCCAGCAATGGTCACTGTCCAGCTCTGTTCATTGTCTTTCTCTAATTAGAGCTCAGTGAAAGCGCTGACAGGAGAGGAAAATGTCCCTCTGTGCTCCCGCAGGACAAAAATGACCGTTACGCAACCAGGGAATGTGTTTTCCCGCTTTAAAAGCAGCTCAAATGGGTTTTGGCTAAAGGATATTGAAAAGGATGAATAGTTCAAATGATTCTACACCGAACATTAAACCTTTAGAAGCAGTGGTGTGTGTGTGTGTGTGTCTGTGTAGTGATCAGGAAGTGCTTTGCCTTTGAAGTTGTCGGATGCTGTAGATGAGATTGCGAAAGGAGACAGGTCAATAAAGAAGCTTCCTGTGAAAAGTCAATCATAACTTAGCACTGCTTTGCTCTGATGCAGGCCTTCAAACTTCATGGAGTTTTGCTGGCTTGCAGTGTGTTACAGAAGTTTTTTAATGGGAGAATTAAATTATATTGCACACAAATCATAATGATGTTTTCTTATTATCAGGGATGTCAAAGAGAGTTCAGTCCCTCATTTTGGACTAAATGGTGTGCCACCCTGCCAGGAACAAACTCTAAATCCTTGTGATCTATTCTTTTGCTCGACTCTAACATTCTGTTTCATCTCCTCCACCCGTCTGTATTTCGCTTCCTTTCTTTCCCTCCTCTCATCTCCCATCCATCCACCTCTCCCTCTCCATCCTGTGTTATTGATCTCTGCTGACCGCACAGATGACTCTGCCATTAGCAAACAGCAACAGACCAAGAAGCATCATTTGATTGTCAGTGTATGTTTGGCCTGATGTGGAGCCTGAGGAAGGCAGGGGGAGGTGTGCAGGAAGTACATGTTAATCTCTACTGGTCTGCCTTGGTCAAATCCAAATACTGTGTGCTGTATGTGAACTGTAAATTTTGGTAACATTTCCATATATATAAAAGGAGATAATACACATTATTAATTGTAGCTGCATTTTATGTGAGCATTTACTGCTAAAAACAAGAGCTCTTAATTTAGAGGCTAACACTAAAGTGGTTCTAATGCATGCAGGGATTGCTGGTTATGCTAAAGTAATGCTTTGCTAAAAACAGAAATATAAAGTATTTTGACACAGAGCATTTCCAAAAACTATGACACAATAAATGACAACCAAACCGGACCAGAACACAGTAACAATCGTTTCATATGTAACTGAAACCACAAAAGCCATTCAAACAGGGCAGATTATACAGTAATGCCCACTCTCTTAGTAACTAAGGAGGCTGTAGTGGATGGCAACTGCCCAGAAATAGCTCCTGCTGCTCTCTGCTACAGCTCAGTTGTGTGAGATTATGTCACATAAAATTGAGCTATTATCCTGCTAAGTGTCCCGCAAAATAAAAAATGCCAAAAGCTTCTAAAATTAATACAACATCTGTCTAAAATGAGGTACAATACAACAACATGAAAACAGTTTCTTAAGCTTCTACCACACTGTTCAAATGTTGTGATGTTTGTTTGTTCAGGAAAACTAAGTGTACAAAAATTCCTCCGATGATGAAGTTTCTGTGGCAACATAAACTTCTTTGCACCAGCTTGGTTAGCCAGTCAGTAAGTCTGATTTCATGTCTTTGAAATGACCATGATTATCATTTTCCAGTTGGTAATTACAGCTGACTTGAGCAGTAAATAATATGTTTCTGAAAACCAGATAGATGTGTGACGTCAGCCACAGTCCATCATTAGAGGTAACTTAGCCCTGAGCTTGAAGATGCACACAATTTACCCTGATATTACCAACTGTGCCTGTCATACAAAAGAAGTTCAACACTCGACAGCTATTCCATTCAACTGCTATTCAACTATTCAGAGTGAAAATTATATCCATTACAGTAAGAAGCCTATTATACAACACCATGTTGAGCTGTCATATGAAATGAACGCCTGCGAGTGGACTCCATAGGAATCCTTTCAACATGATATGAATAAATCTGAACACCATGCCTGTGATGCTGTATTCCTGTCATAACATAGTTAATATATTTAACAAATATACATAAGATTAATTATGATTTGACAAAATAAACCTACTGCAATTTTGGTTTAACACATCACTCGAGCTGGATATTTTACATCAAAAAACAATGCATGTAATAAGTAATTTCACTTGTAAAAATGACAATATTACAATAAAGTTTGGTGAGGTTTTGGCACAAAAATAACTCGGTTTTGACAAAGGCTGGCTGGCTTGGATTCAAATAAATTACTTTTAGAGGACTTTCATCGTCATGGTTACAATAATAACCACATGGGTTATAGAACGATAGTGGTCGTGGCTAAAAGAATAATGTCAATACAAGGTTGGCACGTTGCGTTTCTTGGCGACGAGACAGGCCAGGAGAAAGCCATAAAACACAGAAGCAAGAAGCACTGCTGAGCACAAACATGGAATAATGGAAAACAGAAAGCCTCTGGAAGGTAATGTAGTCACACCCACCCTAAGGGGGGTGTGTGTGTGTGCATGTGTGTCATACTCATCCCTTCTACCTCCATGTATCAGACTAAAATAACTAAGCTGCTGAACAGTAAAAGCTATATAATGCCTGGTGCATCTCCTAGTATTTTACCATGTTTCCATTCAGCTCACAGCAGTGCTGAGGCTCATGTCAAGTACAATGCAGACTGATGAAAGGTGAGGTGAGCCTGACAAGCTGAGTGTGAAGATGTGCTAAACTGACCACCAGTACAGAGGATAAACCTGTTGGATTCAGGCAACAACATGCTCTGTCCTCTTGGCCTCACCCTCAGGTCACACTCTACATGAGCAGCTCTGCCAAAACACTGCATTTTTTTTTTTTTTTACAGGATTTCACTGTTCCTTTGACTCAGTTCTCACAACAATGTCTGAACGTGCAAAAATATTTCAGCTTGGAATCAGCGGTCCTCGTCACAGTTAATTCCACCACTGACCTGCTGCAGAGAGACGCACTGCCTCATGGACCAAAAGCATACAAATCTGTGTAGGTTCACAAAAAAGTGAGTGCACACAAATACAGAAATATGCACACTCACCAATTTCAGCAGATTTCTAAAACCATAAGTACTTGTTTTGTAAATCTGTCTGTATGGAGCTAGGAACTAGTGCTCAGGTCTGACCTCCACTGCCACAGGTTGCGTGTAGATGCGCCTTCCATCACCTATTTTCATACCTGTATCTGTGCCTGCTCTGCACTCGTTAGACCTGTCAATGAAGTGAATGACAAGGACAAAGCACACAACAGAGGTTCACACTATCCAACCACTCCTACCAACAGGATTCACTTTAGTGCAATTAGCCATGAACACTGTTGCAGTGGGATTTCACTATTAATGCACTGACTGCAGAGACTGAGAGCGTCACTCAGTCTCCTCGGGAGAATAACAGTCCGGTCAAAGCTCAAACTTTCAGAGACGTTCACGCAAGAAAGCTGCACTGTCCACATAGGGCAGGAGCATTATGAGAAAGACTACATGAAACAGTGATGAAGGGTTCCGTGACGAGCCTGGCAGACAACTATAAGGTAAAATTTGAAAGCTCTCCTAAATTCTTAGGTGACATTCTCCTCCTCCTGAGACAGCTGTTCTCCATTTAGGCTGACAGCCAGTGGACTGGAGAGCCACCAAAAAGTTAGCGCCTTTCAAAGATGAGGCAACTCTTCAGATGCAAGTCTTGGAGATGGGGATGTCTGATTTGCTCAAAGAACAACACAAGGACGTTCGGGTGAGTGAGATTTGGATCAACACGGTTGACTGGATTTAAAAATACAAGACATTTGGCAATGCTACTATTCCCAGCAATTCCCTCCATGTAAGTGTATGAGTCATTGTTTACTTTCTATGAACTTTAGCAAGAGCCAGAGAAGAAACAGACTCTCCAATACTTGGCCAGTGTCTCAGGACTGCAACAACAGACTACACAGACCCACATCAGAAGGACTGCCTTGTCCCACTGCTCTCACTTGTCTCATTGCCTTGGAAGTGAACATCCATTTATTTTTGTACCTTTGTCAATCTTATTGTGGATTATAATAATAATTATGACAGCAACAATACTAATAATTAACTTAAAGAACAAATAGATGAAGTGAGAGAAGGCAGTGCTACTAAAACAACAGCAACAACAGTTAAATAATATAAAACGAAAGAATGCAAAGATCAAAGCAAATAAAAGTGACAAGCTGAAAATCCTGTCTGTGTGTGTGTGTGTGTGTGTGTGTGCGCGCGCAGGTGAATAATTAAATGGCTGGTTTTGTGGTTCTATCTGCTGATTGTGATGTCCTGTTCCTGTTGAGGGGAGTGTGGCTGTAGAAACTCTGTTGACGGCCGTCTCTGTGGAAAGCTGTTTGGACATTTTGCAGATAGGTGCAGCATTTAACAATCAGCATTAATGCTATTGATTGTACACAGAGGTATGCCGGGTCTTTGTGTTATCTTTGCCTCAGGATACTCCTCTCCCACTGCCTGCTACTCGCTGTAGTGCTGTTGTTAGTCATGTCAGTGCTGTTGTCAGCTCTGTATAGGTAGTGAAGGGATACTGTAAATTAAAATGCTTTTGGATTTTAATCAGATATAGCAAGATGTGTACATGCTAGGATGTTTATTTATCAGCATTGGTAGGTATGCAAGTATTTAAAGGAGCATTTAAATAATTAAACTGTTGACCATGACCTAAATCATCACCACTAAAACTACTACTACTACTAACAATAATAATAATAATAATAGCAGCAGGCGTTTTGGCCCTTGGCTTGGCTTAAAATAATTTGGCCCTTGGGGAAAACTAACTGGGGAACCCTCCTATATATAAATATAGCAGAATGTTAGCACTGAATACACTCCAAATATATCCAGGCACTCTGCCAAGATCCCAAGTTATGATTGCTGCTCTGCACTGAGATCCAACCTCATCAAAGATCAGAAAATTAAATTAGAGATTGACAGCCATGGCTAGAAAATATTTAGCTATGTCTCCTTTCACCAAATGGTCTTGTTATATGCACCTGCTTCCCTTCATCTGAATCATCATGTGGCTCATGTCACTCATGCTACAGACAGACAGACATTTAAATCTGTGTGGTGTAAGTTCATGAACTGGTGTTTTGGACAGCCGTCAGCTCCTCAACAACTCTACAAATAAGCTGCACAGGTGGAAACTACTGTCATTAGCCCTCATATCGCTGTCAACAGTTCAGCCAAAATCAGAGGAACCCTTTCTTTGCCCCGTCAGTCCACTTCACCTGATATGTAAAAAATGTTCTGACACATAGATCATCATGATGAGTCCAGTGGAAAGCTCTGTCATTCTCCCTCTCACAACTCTTATCCTGAAAATGAGAAAACTTTCAAATGTGTAGCAGCTCCAGAGCAGGACAGTTAATTATAATGATATGAATCTAAACCTGCCAGGCGTGCACAACAGGCACCACATCTCACATCAAAAACTTACCTCCAATCTGTGTTTCCACAAGATTTGGTAAAACTTTTGCATAGACAGAATGTTGAGAGAATACACCACATTAGCTTTTAAACTGGTATAAATCAACATCATCTGTTCGAATGCCACAGAGGCCGCTCCACCACAAAAGACAGAAAAACAGTTACATGTTTACCTTCAAAATGAGCAAAAACATCAGCAGCCTCGATTCAAATGTACAGGTTGTCAGAACCACTTATCAAAGTGAACACAGCAGTACCAGTACAAGGTCTAAGGGCCTGATTCCCTCTAGACTGCCTGCTCACATTCAAAATGGATGTGCTCACCAAGTCAGCTGAATGAAATAAAATAATAATGATGAGAGTTAATAATACATGGATAGACATGAGTGTCAGCAGTACTGGACTGGTATGAAGAGTAGGGATTGTGACCACATTGTGTTACCTTCAGGGACCTATAAAATAACATTTGAGCTCAGTGCTGTCCCCTCATTCTCCTTAAATGACCCTGAAATCTCCACAGACGTGCACAATATCCCCATAACTGAAAATTACACTCATTTTGAAAGGTTTAGCTGAAATTACAAGGTTAAAAGGAACACTTTAGTGGCACCAAAATGATTTTACATAAAGCACTTATGAAACATCTGTGTTAGGTGTCAGCACTCTGGTTGGTAAAATCACATAGCATAAATTAAAAGGTAATGAGACAAAGGAAATTTGAATATAATTGCCTACAACTTGGATTCAGCCTCCTGACTACTGTATTCCAATGCTGTGTGTGTGTGTGTGTGTGTCCTACAGGCCCAGTAACCTAATGAGTAGTTATGGGGTCTGGGCACAAAGACAAAGGATGACAGATTCACAGGTAACTCTGGCAGCCTACTTGACGTCCTCTGTTACACTCACCAAACAATTGAATGTGCTTTTATCGTCAAAAAAAAACCACTGCAGTATTGTCCACCAGCATACATATTACCCCAGCAGCCTTACCTCCTTTGACATTTCTGTTTTTGTTCTAATGTTCTATGGAGGGATTTACATCACAATCGAAAGGGAAGCAGTCACAACCAATCTAAAAGTTAAGATTTTATTGATATATAATGTTTCTTAGTGGGAAGCTTGCATGCCGAAGTTAAGAGAAGATGCCCTATATCGTATAAAGATCCGAAAATTTCATCTACGATGTGTGTAATATTGGCGCTAAGTGAGGGAATATCGAATTACCTTAGTTTTGAATTGAGTTTGGCGACCAACGCTCTGGAAACAATACCGAGCGGCACGTATCGGAGCTACATCACAGGCAGCCAGCTTGCAGACCGATAAGCCCCAACAAAACCACTTATTGTCTCTTTATGTTAAATACAGTCAAAGGGCAACACTAGTCTTCAAACCAGACACGCTTGTCTATCACAGGTCTAATAAAAACGTCGCTCGGTGTAATAATAGCAGGCGTCGCTCACCTCTAGAAATAGCCAGAATGTCAGGGCTAAATCGGCCAGTGGATTCCTCATATCTCCGCCGGTAGGAGAGTGAAAGCCAAGCTCCGCTTCTGGAGAAGAGAAAGACGAGGAGGAAACGCTCCTTAATCACTACTTCGGTTTCATCCCCGCTACTGGAAACACCCAGAGATCAGATCCAGCTGGTCCGGCGCGGTGCCCTAGGGGTGACGGGACGGATGAAGGCAACCTGGGTGACGGTCAGACGTTCCACAGACGGAGATTGATGGCATGGTGGGAAACTGCATTAGCCTGTGATGTTGGTTTATTCCACGCCCCTTTTACCCAGCCACCCCCGCCCCAAACACAAACACACAGTTTTATTATTAATTTATTTAGACCATATTTGTCACTTTCATTGTCTAGTAAAATGGGGAAAAATAGCGACAGCACAGAGCTCGCAGACTACTAACTTAAAAACCTCTTTTTGAAGAGGTTTTTGTGTATTTTTGTAGGCTGTGTAACTTAAAAAAAATAGTATTGCATCTCTCCCATTTCTAACAATTTCACTCTATTCTATTTAAGTTTTGCATGAAAAAGATACTGTTGTATTCTAAGAGGAAAGTTATTCATAAAGATGCCTTGGGTTTGAATTTGTACTTCAGAGTAGCCTGGGCTAACAGTAGCTAATGTGTAAAGGCTAACATATAGCCATTAGTTAGCCTACACATACACAAATAATTACACTACAAAAATATGTAGTTTAAGAGCGAAATAACAGTAAATAAACAACAAAAATAAGACATTACATATGTCACATATGGTTAACTATGTCTTATCCTGTGGCTAAACATTTTTGAGACTTGCATGAAAAATGGTTGATGCTAACTGGGTGTATTAGCTGCAGCTTGACTAGCATTGATATGTAACTCACAACAAGTCCTCCAACCCTAGCTACCACACAGGTCACTTATCCATCATTGTTTTTATGGGTGGACAATTTCAAATAATTTCACAAATAATTATACATGAGATAGTTCGCCAGTAACAGCTTTTATCTCATGTTGAAGAAGAGATGTCTAGGAACCACCGATTCAAGACTGCTTTGAGCAGCTGGACATTTTCTGCACAAGCCTGCCGCTCTTCCTCTGCATTGCATTTCCTGTGTGTACCATTTCTGACTTTTGCATGGGACTGGCCCTAGCTGCTAGGGTGTTTTACCTGAGCTTTAGCAAGGTAACCCTAGACCTAAGGTGGAGAGGCATTTTCCAAATTCAAATACATAACTCTTACAAAAACTGACACCAAGGTCAAATATAGTATTTTAAAAGAGCAATACAGTTTTTAGCTCCTTGTATTTGTTTTATTGCACATTTACTGTCTGGCTGTCTGCTCACATCAGCAGCAGCAGGCAGATGTATTCAACAATAACAAAAAAAGCTCTTACACTGTAACCTCTCAAATGATGGACTCAAGGAACAGGGCTGAAAGGAACATGCATATTGGACTTGGTTAGAAGTGGGACATTATAAGGCAATTACATGTCAGGCTGTGTTTTCTTTGCAGTTCCTCTGACCCTGCTGGGTAAAATTATAATGTATGCAGCTTTTAAGAATAATTCTTAGGGAGAATAATGGCATTATTTTATTTTTATTTTTTATTTTTGAGAATATTTTTTGCACTATTTCCTTTAGTTGGCAGGAAAGACACAGACAAACTGAGGATGATGCTATATAATATGTGTGTATACAGTGTGTTTCAGCCAGTAAGAAACCAGGGCATTCATCCTTTTTCCCAGATGATTGACAGAAATGAAAGCAACACACATGGTTTATCAGACAGATATATATGTATTTAGCTTAATAGATAGCTAAGCAATAAGGGATCAGATAGTTTCTTTTACATATAGCTATGTATTATATGTATAGTCTTTCTATAGCAACAGTTACTTAGATCCTTTCTGGTTTGCTAATGGCTTGCAATGGTTTATGGTTTGTTATAAAGTGCTCTGTACTGTTTTCTCTGTCCATTCTGTCTTTCTCCATTGTCTAATGATCTTTCATCGTACCAATGCGACTAGAGTGAGTATATCTGAGTGGCTTCATATGTCAGTTGTGGCACTGTAATGGGGTGGTTCAGATTCAGCACCATGGACAGTGCCTGATCAGAACCAGGCGGCTGAGACAGAAGGAGACAGCTGGGACAGATGCTGATAGGAGACACAGCAGAATATGCAGCACTGGCTATTTGGTTGATCAAACAGAGCAGGAAACATGTCATTTGTATGTTCTAGCCATTGCTTCAGGAACACCACTGAGTAATGAGGCCAAGGTCGGGGATTGGAGGTCACATGACACACACTCGCCCAAAAAGACTTTGTCTTGTTAACAGGGCGAGTCATTATTAACAACATTAACAATGTCTCCATTCTGTTAGTCTCACATTAAGTCATGACAGTGTGACAGGGACTGAGTGCATACCAGGACCCTGAAACTGAAGCAGGTAAATAGAATTCATCATTAATTTTATTATTTACATCTGTGGTTTTCCTTCTCTGACATGCCAGAATGTCTGCAGTGAAATAGGCATATTGTAGTATTAGTATAACTACTGGGAAAATAGAGTCTTATTTACTTTCTTTATGTGCTCATTCAGTTAATTTTTGACTCAAATCGCCTCATTAATCAGGGAGAGTTACAATGTTTTGGTGCAGAAAATACACTCAGTTGGCCGTTAATTAGCTAGATGTATCCTAGTAGATCCTACCTTCATGATGTGTAGTTTGTGCTTAAATTGTATTAGAGAGGTGTTGACTCAATTGTCATTTTGGAGGCTGCAGAATGTGGTGCCACTGAGCTGTATTGCGTTATACAGACAGATATTTCTATTATTTTGTCCATCCCATTAATATCAATGATGGTAGGCTAAATAACAGGCACACCACATTTTATAATTCAATACAGTTCAATACAAACTCACAAACTACATCATCCAAAATTTTCATCCTATACTGGCAGTTTCTTCTGTGCCTATATATACATATTAACTGCCTGCAAGAGCTAACTATTGTCTAGGCTTAGTTGGCATTATTACAGTACTCCTAGCATCTGCTATTTCACACAGTGTTTCCATAAAAACATTGGGAATAAGTTGAACTATAACTCTATTTCCAGTAATTTACTTAATTTCTAAATACAAAAAAAGCTCTTGTGTAAGATGACCCCCCACGCACCCTTAGTTATTGATTATTGGTTAATAGCAAACCAGAACAGTGGAATATAGGACGTTGGGTATATAGAGATGATGCTTCCCTCTACACTTTACCCTATTCCTCTAATCAGAGATGGAATAAATCTGCTTAGCAGGAGCTGGTTTGAAAAATAAGCCCAAACATTGATTTTGGACCATTTTGTGGTATTTTGCATTCGATATATATGTGTGACCATCAGATAGGTTACCTGATGGCTCTCGGAGTATTTTCATTTTTTAAAAAAAAAAGTATCCAACACACAAGCGCGGTATCTACCATCACTTGTCTAAACATCCAAACACCTGCTGTTACACCAGCTATAAGGGTGTGGCTAGTAGCGTTTCCTGTGTTGAAAGCCTTGGTTATTACACCAGTGTCACACTTTGTACGTTTGTGTATTCACTATTGATTTCAGTCTGCTGGTACCAGATGCCAGCAGTTAACATCCCGTTGTGTGGATGACAAGCCTTTATACTTTGCTTTTGTTCCACTCTGGAGGACACACATATAGAGACTGTCAGCAAGAGGGGGAGTGTTGAAGTGTTGTGTGTGTGTGTGTGTGTGTGTGTGTGTGTGTGTGTGTGTGTGTGTGTTGCAGAGCAGCAGATTCTGACACTGACAGAAGAGGAGGAAAACATAAAGCTGACTGTTAATGTCAGGGAAAGGAAATGAACAGCACACAGAGCTATATGGACAGCTGTAATTGTGGTATCCTCTGGGAGAGAAACCATGGTATATATAATTAAAATAGATTATGCATTTATCTTGAATAATAGCTGTGGTAAGCACTTGCACATGCAATACTTTGATCAGAAAACAACAATGTCATGTGAAATTTAGCTGGTGATATTTTATTTATCTCACAGTCACTTTTATGATCATAAAAAGCTCACTTTCAGACATCACTGATTTCCATGCTGAGAAGCTGTTTTCTGTCATAACTCATTCTGAGATGCTAGCATCACAGCATGTGATCTGTAGCACATGCCAGTCTACATTAACGAACCTATTAATTTGCAGCCATGTTGTGACAGAGGCTGAATATAGTTAAGTTTTAAGATTATGTTTTTTTTTTAATGGAATGAGTTAACACCTCATGCTTATTCGTTTTCTTTTCAAAAGTGAAATGAGACGATCAATGTGTGACACTGTGGTGTTCGTTTTGTAGTTTTAGAGGATTTATTCAACACAGTTTCCAGAGAATAATATGGTTTGTGCCTCCCTTAAATGTAACTAAATGCATATTTAAAATACCTTTCATTGACATACGCTGGGTAGCACGGTGGCTAACAGTGGTGGAAAGTGATTAAGTGGATTTAATCAAGTACTATAAGAAAGCAATACTTCAGCAGTATGAGTATTTCTGTTCACATTATACTTCTACCCCACTATATTCCAGAGGGAATAGCTATAGATACTAGTCATTCATACATTAAGATTGTTTTGTACAAAACATATGGTCAAGTTATGAAATATGATGCTTTGTTTCAGATTTTTTTTAAATTGTGGCATTGACAATGTGTTTCCATCTCAAAAAAGAAAAAGCCTAACTTAACACTGCATATAACAATGTGTATTGTATTTTCACTTTCTTAATTTACTTTTTACTTAGTCATTATAAATCTTCCACAAAATAGTTTTGGATGCTCCTATAAAACATTATAGGAGGGAGGTATGATTAGATGTGGCTCTTGTTATTTGGCGTAGTGTCTGCATTGCATGAGAATCAGCCTTAGTGCTAATAGGAAAAATGTTCTGGGGAGAAAACACACCCATCCACCCACCCACCACACACACACACATACACACAGGCACACATAGATCCACTTTAACTGATTCTTCAGTGCTTCAGTCTTTCATCTGTTTCATTTCCAGCAGTGCCCCCAGACAAATGAACCCTGATGTAGTAATTACTGGGTATCAGAGGGTATAAACACTCCAGTCCATGTGGCAGAGATTTGCTGCACAATTCAGAAGATTAGTCAGCTATTTCGCTGTGTATCTCAGTGGGTTACATTACCACTGTAAAGGATTAACAGCAATTTGTAAGCCCACTATAGGACAGAAAAATCAAGAAAAGGCACAAAGGTAAGAAAAATAGGCATAGAACAAAATACATAGATAAAAGTAGCATCAACAAAGTGCTATAGTCAAATTTCACTGAGCAGCTATCTCCAAAATTTCCATTTGTGTATGAAACTGATTTATGATGCTGGTATGGAAGGAGGCAGCAGCATCAGGCTGACGGATGAATGTGACCTCAAAGACGATTTTGTCACTGAAGATGATCTGAGCTGTTTGTCATAACCTTCTTGTTAATTTCTCAAGGAATTGGTTTCTTTGTTGCCAGGTGAATGACAACCAGGGAGCATAAATAAATGGTGATAAGAGCAAGACTGTCTTTTAATAACCTTCGAGCTGTCTACACCTATCAGCCACAACATTAAAATCAGAGTTATCGGTTTCAATGTTATTCCTGAATAGTATATACACCTGATTGAGCAGGTGTGAATGGTGCCTCCTGGAGAACTCTCACCTAGCACTGAAGGAGATAGCAGCTGTCTAGGTGTTTTTAGCAGATTTACCAAAGAGATATCTCCTCTCTAAACTTTTTATATTAATTTGAATAGCTGTTTGAGGCCAAAAGAGGTTCAAATATAAATGTTTCTAACAAAAACAAGAATTATAGAAAAAAAGCTTCAGCACTGTGTTTTTGGCTCTTTTCTCTCCCAGGAATCCTCTCACAACTCCTCAGATTTTCCTGGGGACCCTCCTGAGCCACAGCTGCCCTGTAATGCTGTACGTATTCATTTATCAAGATTTGACAGTTACCTTTTCAGTGTGGAGATGTGCAGTTAATCAAGTACAGAGACCAAGTAAATTAATTTAGTAAAACTTAAAGGACTAGTTAGACATTCAGTCTCAAGTTTCAATTATCTTACTTATACCACAGCTGTATATGTTTATTATTTCATATTTTTGGGTAATAAATTTATTTGGCCAAGCTAGCAGCATGGCTGTAGCAACAGCAATGTTGGTCTATGAGTCTGTCAGTCTACTGCATTGGTCAGACTGTAACAACAACTACTGGATGGACTGCTGTGAAACTTGTTCCAGGCATCCATGCTCCATTCTGGATGAATTACACCTTACTTTTCATCTTGTGCTATCATCTGGTTCGAATCTTTAATCTGTCCAGTATTTTGGATTGCCACCAAATACCTGGAAAACAAATGACATTCCCAGCAGCCTGTTGTCCGTGGCAAAGCTGAAACCAGTTGCTCTCTGGCTATGAGCACCCAGAATGCTGATGAGGCCGCTACATCAGAGCTGTGCAGTGATCTGAAAATGTAGCACACCCTTCAGCCAATTAGAGTTAAGAATCAGGATGTTGTGTTGCTATGGTACAAAGCAAGAATGCACTGACCAATGACATGTGACTGAAATGTGGAAAATACAGCAGTGGCAATGCTGCAAAAGTCTCCTGGAAGATGATTAAAATACAACACAATGAAGGCAAAAATGATAATTATAATGGAACTATCAGATGCTAACTGAATGGTTAAATCAATCAATAATACCTGCTGGTTTCCAGACCAGCAATGATACTCAGGTGAGTAAAAGCAGGTGGAAATTTATCTGTATGAGCTGTGTCCATCTGGGTAGAGATTTGTTTTCCTCCCCAGCAGCTCCACTTCTCTCTGCTGGTGACTCGTTTTGTGCTCTCGCCTCTCAAATTCCCCCGTGCCACTCTTCTGTTGTGGATTGTTTACGGCCTTCAGGCTCATCTGTGTTTTCAGTTCGCCCTGTTATTAAGCTGATTCAACCTCAGTTTGATATTACTGTTTCTACACTCACTTTCTATCTGAGGCTGCCTGTTGGTCTCTGTGGATGTTGTGTTGTTGTATGTGTACTTCAGTTGCTGCTGCTGCTGCTGCTGATTCAGTCTAGCCTCCCTGGAAACATTAAAACTGCACCAGGACATGTTTGTGTGTACTGTAAAAAATGTACTCATTTATTAGTCTAAACCACAAAAAAAAACAGAATCTAGTCCTATGAATTTTGATGCTATATATCAAGCTGGCTTAGTAAAAATTAAACTTGGTACAGTAGTTAACTGACATGTATCTGAAAACTCTGAACATCAGTCCACATCAGTCCAACTCTCTGACACTTGAGGTCCACATATTAAAACTGCACTAATTAGTATTTTTTACATGGACAATGGATCAAATGACTGTATGTAATGTGGAAGTTTTCTGTTTTATCAAAAGAACATCCACACTGCTACCAGCTCCGCACCATCAGTAGACAAAGCAATTAATAGACTACAGCTATATTCATTAGTATTGGTCTATTGTTTAAACAAACACCAGAATAATATGAAAGATGCCAAACTCACATTAATTTCTATACAACCTGTATCTGCAAACATCATAAGCAGTGTGGGTTATTTTTGAATATCTGTACACAGTTGAATCAACTTGGGACCAGATTTACAAGTCATGGGTTTATTATACATTGGCTGTGTATCATAAAAAGCATCTTACTCTTAGGTCTTGTACTGTAACAGCAGCTTTTTTCTACTAATGAACCACAGTGTTGTCAGGGGACAGACGCTGACTAATGCCTACTGTCATCCTGCTAACACTGTGTGTGGGTGTGCTCCCAAGACGGAGCTTCATGACACAGGAGGGTAATTGGTGTCAAGTTTATTCAGTAGCTATATACTTGACACCATATAGTGTTAATGAATAAGTTACACTATAAAACAAGAATTAATGTACATAGCTCCCAGCATCTGTCTGTGCGTCTGCCTCTTCATATCCCTTCTACTGACCAATCCATACATACTGTGCATTAAGTTTCTTAGAGAAGGTACACGCATTTTGTTTCAGACGTTAAATATTGAACATGTATAAAGAAAGTCACCAGGTTGCATCTCAAAACCACTGGGAAAATGGTCTAAAGGAAACTTGTGAGTAACATTTATTCATTCATACCCCTGAGCAGCACCACTCAGTTGCCGAGCAGCGTGCATCTGCACAGAGCTGCTCCCAGCAGGAAGTGTTTCAGGAAGGCAGCACAGCGCTCTGCTTAATTTCCTTCATCCAGTGTAAAAATAGAAGAGAGTGTTGAGCTGATATTCTGTAGATAAAAACAAATGTGTTTTTTCTGTATTTTATAATCAACATCCTATTTACTCTCATTTATTCACTTTGCTTTAAATTTATGCCAGAAGCACTTGCAGTTTCAATAAACTTATTTCTTAATAGGGGATAATAAAAGTTTTCTCTTCTCTAAGACAAGCTACACAGGCACTCAAAAGATCAGTTATTGATTTTGTTAAGGAATGCTCTGAGCAATATGATCCTTTCCTCCACAAGGCCTCGAATTTGAGAACCATTGCTGCCATCTAGTGGTCACTTGAGTTAATGATGCAGCTCAGCAATATGTGAAGAGATATGGTTTATAAAAACATGTCCTTTTCCAGGTTAATGAATTTACTGACTTATAATTAACACAGACTACGATCAATAAGCCCCACTCCCCAGTAATAAAGAGATCAGATTAAAAATAATATCCTGAATTAACTTTAAAGTCCATCATCAGTAGTAACTTTGACATCAACTTCTTAGCACAAGGTTCACTTACCGGAGCTTTCAGCCACATCTCATGGTCTTCTCCAGCAGATGGAGTTGATCAGTTGGTGGTCAAACTGTGGTGGAGATTGTTTCTTTTCAAAGGTGATCCTCTGAGATAGCTCCTGTTAGCTCCTCGCTCCTCCTCCTTTCTTCCACTGACTCCTGGTCATCTACCAAATTCACAGTGGATGCTGTGAATGTGCGTGCAGAAATGTGCATCATAAGTTTTGCATACTGTTGAATAAAAGCAATTACATTTGAATTTATCTTGTAAGGTAAAGGTAAATTATGGTCAATCAGTTCAATCTCTAAAATGTTGCTTTTGGTTACACACACTAGAAGAAACTAACACTAGGAAATTCACCTGGAAGCACAAGAAGACTGGCCACAAGTTACCACGAAGGGTGAGCAGACTTTGTGGCAGCGAGTGGAGGTGAAACCAGCGTACGTGTACTGCAGTTGAAGAGGGAATGAGGAACAGGTGAGTCAGATCGCCACTAGCTGCGCCCTACCTCTGCCAAAAGAGACACAGACAGACACACAACGGGGAGGAGACTGGGGAAAAAAAACACAAAGACAAACAGGAAACACTGGAGACCCTTAAAGTCACAGCCGGAGCTGTGACAGGGCCCTTCCCATTTCAGTTTGTTTTATTGCACTTTTGTAAAGTCTTCCAAAAAGGTTCCCTCATTTGTAATTGATCAGATGAAGCAACTGCCACACAGACAACATGGCCGGCCATGTCAGCCAATTATCAGTACGATCAAATGATAGTGATTCACATTCACATGATCTCTATACTCATGTTCCCTTTATTTCAAAGTGAGAACACATTGTTATTTGAGTTCAATTTCATCAAAGATTAACAACAGAGAGAGATGAGAATTAACTGGATCAATTTAACCTGATAACCATGTCGGCCATGTTTGAAAAACAGGGAAAATGTAAAAAGCTTTTAAAAAGTACCTGCCTCATAACGACCCCAATTGCATCTGCTCACTCCAAAACAAGTACAGTGCTCAACACGCTTTTGAAATGTTTATTTACAGTAGGGGACATTCATGTACAAATCTGTTCCCATAGTAACAGAGCTTATTGTTTCATAGACACAAATTTACAGTACAGACCCAGTGGAAGTCTAGAGTGCTTGCTGTCTACATGTATAAGTTTAAACTGGTTTGTCTTTATTGCTTCAGAGAGACTAGATCCCTGGGAAGGTCAGTCCTTAATGTGAGAGGAATATGTGACATGGCTCTTTAAACAGTATATACGTCTTAAAAACGACAAAATTTGCATCATTACACAGAATTAGAAAAACTCCAAATTTCTGTCTCAGAGATATTTGCAATATTACACAGAAACACCTGAAATAAAAGCAGCAAGAGCTTAAAATAATCAAATATTATCTCCAAGCATGGCACCAAATACAAAATAAAGAGAAGATACAAAGAGGATCGAGCAGCTGGTTCTGTTCAGAGGAAAGCAGCAAACACAAGGAAATGGACAGGAATCAACACAGATTTGGCTTCTGAATTCAAAAATCATGAAAAAGAAATGAGAAGAGTTTCTTCTCACTGTTTTGTAATAAGTGCGACAAACAGTCCCAACTACAAACCACGTCAGTCATCAGTACACATGCACATATATGATGACTGGAACTGTATTTGTGCTATATACACAGTTTTTGCATACTGTAGAGAGATTTCCACCTGGTAAAGTGGAACTGTCAGTATTAGCCTACACCTCTCCAGAGCTATCAATACACTAAGAAGAGGAGTTGTACTTTTCATAGTATCTGGTATCAGTGGCAGGAGTTTGTTAGTTTCCTTCAACCTTACTTGTGTTTTTCTATTCAGTGATATTGTATTTCTCAGAATGCATTTAGCCCTGTCATCAAAATATGATGGTTTCATTTCAGTGTAAGTCTGATAATTAAGACTGAAGCCTGACATTGTATCTTATACCATGACCACTAAGAATTCTCTGTTCTGATTGGCTGACAAGTCCAACACAACATTTTATGTTTCAAAAATGGAAGTGTTCATCTCACATCAGGGATTTCTGTTTTTATCTGTGGGGGGGGGCTCAGCTGGAAAAAGGTGATGTCACATACTACTCCACCCTCAGTTTTTCTTCATTTTCAACCTTGTGATCTTCAGACAACACTAACTCAAGTGACATCACTGTGTGTGTAAAAGCTCTCCATATCTGTGCCCTGCTGTCTGTAGATTTCTGAGGCTTAACACTGAAACTGAACCAACATGTTGATCAGTCTGTTTTGTGGCTCTGCTCTCTGTTCTATTTTCTGCTCCTCCGGGTTTATCTCTGGTTGAATCCAAATGTCCAAATTCCCCTGCATTTGCAGACTCAGATGTCCAGAGGCTTCTAGAGACTCTGCTGTGGATGTAGACTTCAGCAGACTGACTATTACATTTTAAGCCCCATGGATGTGACACAAAAATAATGATCATAAAAAAATAGACACAATTTAACAATATGTATGTGTTGTTGTTTATTTGAAGCCACAAGGTCAGTGTAGTATTTGTTCAGGAGCTTTTGGTTGAACTACACAATCTTTCTCAGCAGTTGTTGTCACTGAATCCAAAGTTTAAGTTCAAATTACATTTTTTCTTATGGTGTTCTGTCCAAAACAGACATCTGCTGAGAAAGATCATATCACATGGTCAAAAGCTCCAGAGGAACTAGTGACATCCATGGCATCTACTGAAGTGACATCTAAACTGGGTGGATATTTGGATTCAGCCTGTGTCTCTCTGCCTCTTCTGTGATGGATTTCTCCCTGCTTTATTGTTGAGAGTCAGTCTGGGAAAACAACCTCAGAATTCAATTTCCAAAGTTACAGTAGTGTGTGGAAATATCTCACACCTGTCACACCTACATTTGGCCAGTTATTCAGGGGGAAAGTACAACAGCAAACCAAATGAAATAAAAGTGACATAGACCTACTGTAGCTGTGTTAGGACATGGGCATGTGGGTATCAAGCAAGGTGATGCATTATGGGGAATATATGTGAGTAGGTACTTAAAAATGCACTTAAAATCCAGCTTCTTAAATAAAATCAGTTTGACTGTGCAACAGCATCTGATTATACACATAAAGTATATATGGAGGGGAGTTTGAATAAGCAGGTTTATTCCTTTCGTTACCGTGACACCACTGACTTTTCCTCCTCAGAGGTTGGTAGTGCATGCATCAGTAGATGAACTCGCCAGGGACCTCCTGCAGGGCACTGAAAGGCTCCTCAAACTTGAAGCGCTTGGAGATGGCCTTCTGCTCGGCAGCCAGAGCCTCCTTCTCTGAGGTGGAGGACTGGCGGCACTGACCCAGAGTGTAGGCAGCCATGACTATCAGCTCCTCCGTCACTGGGCGTTCCTCCTCCTCCTTCTCAGCTGTGGTTGCGCTGCCAGGAGGTTCAGGGATGCTGGTGGTGGTGGATTCCTCCTGGTCCTCTGCTGAGGGATTCTCCTCCACCGTCTGGGTTTCCTGAGATTCTGAGGACTGAAGCCAGGGGTGTTTGAGACACTGCTCTGCTGTGGCTCGATCCCTGAAAACACACACACACACACACACACACACATTGGTAGGAATGCCTCATCAATCACTGTACCAAGACACTGAAGTAGCCCAGAAGTGAGGAAACTAAGGCGTGTAAACCTCAACATCTGTTAGGGGTTCTCAACCTTCTTTGAAATCTTAGTGTGTAATTTTTGTACAACTACTACAACTACTGCTACATTTAGTTGTACTTAAAAAAAGACAATATACTGTATATATTTAATTTAGTATAGTTAAACACAGTGTTTGGTGTAGACTTAAGGCTGTGATTAACCTGCATGTTTATTCATTTGTCCGATGATGTGATCGTAAAATAATGACTCTGTCTGCAGCTCAGCAATCTAATATTTATGAGCCATGACCAAATTCAAATGTACAAATGCATCAGATATAAATTTCATGCTTGTTTTGTTGTCTGACAGCAGAAAAATATGTAAAAGGGAACAATTGAAATGGTGAATTTGGCTACATTAAAACACATACACTGATTACAGAGAGAAGGAAACCAAAGTGAGGTTTCTGTCCATCAAGAAAACTAAAAGAAACCTCAAAAAATGCTATTACTGCTATATACTGGGGAGAATAGAAAATATCCATAAACTATTACCACTATTTATTTTTCTCTCTGTAATCTGCCAGTATGACAAGAAGAGGAGACACTGTTCCTAAGAAAACCTAAATATCTTCACATTACTCACTTCAGCCATAAGAGTTTAGATTAATGAATGACTTCCTCCTCCTACCCAGGCAGCCATTTTGTGATAGTAAATTATTAAAATCAGTTTGCAAGTGAATGTCTGCTCATTCTCTTCTCTGCCTTTTTTTCCTGAGAAAGTGCCACATGAGTTTATGTGAGGTGTGGACAAGCGAGGTATGGACTGACTGTGGCTGTTTGCGGAGCAGCGTCTGGATGAAGGACAGGGCGGCCTGGTCCAGGTGCTGCAGCTCCTCCTCTGTGTAGCTCACGTTGAGCTGGGAAATGTTGAGAAAGGTCTCCTGCTTGTCCTCGCCCAGGAACGGAGAGATCCCTGTCAGCATCACGTAGGCCAAAACACCAATACTCCTGAACACACAACGTGGAGCACAGTGCAGTCACGGTTAAGGAAGGCTGATATAAAAGGAAGAAAAAACCTACAATATATAAATAACTATCCATATAAAAACCCAAATGTAAGCAGTGTACATAGATAGTGTCTGTAGCAAGTATAGGTAAACGAGAGTATAAAATGAATAAGAAATAAAATAATAATAACATAAATCAAGAGTGATAATGACTGAAATTAGGTTTTCATTGTTACTTGAGTTATATTTGCTGCTAATTCTTCACAGTATTTGAGTTTATTGCTGAGAAGCAAATTAAAAAAAACAACTATTTTTATGGTTGTACATTATGTAACTGCAGTATGGTTGATCACTTTAAAGAATAGTTTTAATAGTTTATGTTTTAATTTACAATATTCAAAACAAATGATCTAGAAAATGAGAGATGAAATGTATAATGGTGGCAAAAAACATGTAAATGATTAAAGAGAACAGATAAATTGCTAGGAATTGTTAAAGAGATCCATGAGATGTAAAGACTTCTTTATTGCCAAGATTTAGACATTACAAACAGACAAAATGAGAAAAAATATTTCTTTTAATTATGGATATATTAAATGGGTTGCATCCTCTACATTCTCCTCTACCCAAGTTCTTACTCTTTACTGATCAGACCACTAGGGGGAGCCAAAGTTAGAAACAACAAATTCTACACACAAAAGTTCAGGGTGGTAAAGAAGCTGTAGCAGCAACTTCAGTGAAACATCTGGTTATAGCTGTGACTGTGACTACTATGAATAAAGTTTATGGGGGAAACTGTGACAGTTTTACCAGCAGATGATATAAAACTGAGACACTACTGACTGTTACAATGAGCAAAACAAACCCACACCCCTACAAACAGAGAGGTCCAGCATCTATCTTAAATTTACGACATTCCTCATCAGAACAAAGAAAGAGTTTCCTTACCACATATCTGTTGCTGTGCTTATGGGTTCGTAATTTAGAATCTCAGGAGCTGAAACAATGAACACAAACATGTACATTAACATTCGGATCTACATCAGTTCAAAGGTGGTAGAAGTGAGGTTGAGCAGCGACTCACCAACATACTCCGGGGTTCCCATAATCTCTCTGAGCTCCTGGTGGCTGCAGACCATCCTGGACAGACCAAAGTCCACAATCTTAATGTCACCCAGAGGAGAGCTGCTGGTCAGCAGGATGTTCTGAGGCTGGAGGGACATCACAGCACATGTTACTACTAGACAGGAAACACTCACACATGTGCATCTGTCTAATCTGTACCATCCTATCTTCTATCCTTCACATACAGTGCAGCAGTGTCTTTTATGTTTAACCAAGTTCATACATGATATACCCATCTGTGGTAGAACTTCATTTTAGGTTTTACACTTACAGTCAATTCGCCTTCACTCATTATGGTGTTAGCAATGTTTTCACATTTTTAATTCCCACATTTTCTGAAATTTGCCCATCATTGCAATTACTGACGCTGCCGCCAGCACTGAGCACTATTCTGCTTCATCAGAATGAGAAAAAACTACTAATGCATTAGTACAAAGCTGGTCATGTTTTCAGAATGATTACACCGACAGATTGCCTCACCTGGATTCTAACAAGTGTCCTTTTTTTTCTACCAGGGCTGAAGCTTTTTCGCCTGTTGCGACAAAATTTTATTCCAGATGGCTGGAATTTTAAGTACTGCATTAGATTTACTGATAAATTCTGGCTTTCAATCACTGCCACTATGTCGTAGAATTAGAATTTCCTGAAAGAAGGGATAAAACAACTGATTACTTTAATAATCGATTCATATCCTATTATCTTCTCAATTACTGATTCATCATTTAGCCTATGTATCATCAGAAATCTTAAAGATTAAAAATGCCCATTGTAATTTCCTAGAGCCCAAGATTATGCCATTGAATGTCTTGTTTAATATGAACATGCTACAGATTTGACCAAAACAATGTCCTTACTCTTGATTATTCACAGAACTCACCTCTTGCTCCTGTTGCTGCTGAAACTTAAATATATTTTTTCCAAAACTGTGAGCACCACAAAACTACCATTGTACTTGGGTGGAAGCACAAATCTGAAGAGACAGATAATCTGAAAACCTGGACAGATAAAATAAAAACTGTATGCATATATATATTATTATTTTCTGGAATTTAGGGTGGACCCATTTAAAACTAATTAAAAGTATGTGCTGTAAATGAAATGTTAAATGATTAATTTATTTCTCATCTCAAATGCTTTCAAAAACTGGTTTCGATGGGAAATTGCTATGGTTCTATTTTCCTAAGCCTACAGTGACATTGTTTTCCTGGAGAATGTATTAGGTTTTATCTTAACTGACTGGTGCGATTTAAGAATAAGAGTGGAACTGAATGGACTATAAAAGGAAGACAAAATAAAGTGATAGTGGAGATGATAGTATGTGTATCTGCACTGACCTTCAGGTCGAGGTGGACTATGTTGTTCTGGTGGAGGAAGGAGACTCCCTCCAGGATTTGCCTCATGAGCCTCTTTACGTCCTCCTCGCTGAAGGCCTCATCCTCCCGATCTGACACACACTGGTTGAAGATCTCGCCTCCGGCCGCACTGCACAAGACATACAGCAGATAAGAATACAAAGCATCTGCACTTGCCTCTTTGAAATTCTTCATAAGAGCAGCAGAGATCAGTCAGGTTTGGAGTAAGCATCCACCTAAGGATCAGTCTCTGTGTAATGTCAGGGAGGCTATAGCCTGGACAGGTCACCAGTCTTAAACGCACAGACAGACAAACAAATTTGCCTGTAATTTAGAGTTCCCAGCTAACCTAACCTGCATGTGTTTGAACTGTGGGAGGAAACCGGTTCACCGGCAGGAAACCTAAACTACAGTCTGGGTTCCCTGTTTCATCCACAATCTCACCAAAATGATTGGGAAAACTTGTTCTACGTCAGGCTTTTTATGGTGAATCCCACATGACACTGTGGAAATAAATCACCATCTAGCCCCAATGTGTGAATGTGTATGTGTTTTGACTTGCTGGAGGTGGTGGCAGAAATAGCAGAGCACCTCTAAATATAGCAAACTAATTATGAGCTTCACTTGAATGAGGCCATTTGTACTGTTGACTGATCACTTTCTCTTCACCTCCGACATAAGAAAACAGCACGGTGATTATAAAACAAACAGTAAAATGAAAACTGTCTCAACCTATTGCAAACACAACAACTACTGCCCTCCTCCAAGCACCCTTAATTTCCTTTGACCTGAGATAAACTCTGATGGACAAACTCAATTAAAAACTCAAAAAGAAAAAGAAGGTTGGTAGTCAGGAATAGACAAGGTGTTCCCTCAGGGTGCTTGTGAATTAGGCTTTATCTCAGAGGAAGGTGGAGGAAGAGTAGGGGTGAGTGAGAATGTTTTGGATTTTCAAGGTGAGAAGAAAGGGCCTTTAACCTGACTAGAGAGAGTAAAAACATTAGGACAGTCTGGAGGCTATACCTAATGAAAGTCAAACAGTTCCTCACAGGACCTCCATTCTATGCATTTATCAAAGTAGGTGCAACACAACAGTGCAGGCTGGCCACAACCTGTACTGCACAGAGGTCCTGAATTCATGTAGTCGGTTATTTATGTAGATTTGACTGTCATTCCCATCAGTAATAGCATCATTGTAGTCACCAAGTTAACTGTTGACAACTGGGACTGAGGTAATGTCACTTAAAATAAGACAGACAAGTTAAGAAACATAAGCAGTCACATGATCAGACAGATTTTTAAGAAACTTCCAGGTTAGTCAAACAAGACAATGAAGTACATTTTCCAACATTTCAGGTGCACTCACTTTTAGTTTGGCTTTGAAATAAAGTGATGTAAATAATCTGGGTTTCTATCTGACGTCTGATTGTCTGACTGCTCATGTTATTTGACTTGTTGGACCTTGTTCAACTTTGAGTGCGTGATTCTGTGTTCCCTTGTGCAAGTAAACACACTATCTTGTGTCAGGATGCGGGAAGCTTTTAATTTTCCAACTATCTGATAAAATCATTCGTCCTCCAGTCACACTGTAGCAGCTGAAGAAAAAGAATCTTGTGGCCTTGTTTATGAGACTTTAACAGAACAAATCAACTGCCATAAACCATTAGTGAAGGGAAATCTGATGTCCTGATCACTTGTTCAGATGTTCCAGACGTTTGGTTATACTTGAGTGAGTACAGTGTTATCATCATCCACAGCCACAGAACTTGGTCAAGGGCAGTGGCAGCAGTAATACTGATAACTAATAGAATCTAACATGCATTCATTGCCATAGCTGCCACTGTGGTCCTCTGAGGTCTGGACACTGTAACTTTTTCCACTGGCCCCTTTTTTGTGTGTTTTAGTGAATTTAAGTGATTTCTTTCAATTCAAATAACACATTTTTACAATTTACTCTGACATTTTTGCTGGCAAATGGCTTTGTTTTTATTGAGGGAGATGAGCCAATATAGCCAAAGAAACATCCCTTTCACTGCCTGAAGCTTGGACAAGAGAAGGAAGGAACACGTAGGGCAAAGTACTTTTAATAAAAAATGGAAGCTATGGCACAGCATGCATATCTGTTGGGTAGGAGGAAACTGGAGCGCTTGGAGTTAAGTTTCTGTTTAACTCAAGTTAACTCATTTAAACTTGATTTATTATTATGTATTATTTCCTGAAAAGTAAAGCAGACCTAAAAAAAAAAAAGTATACCTGGTTAAACTTACTGAAACACAAATTCTCTCTCTGAATATCTTAAATAAAAACTTTGCCTCACTGCTGCTATGAAGGCTCCCCACAATAATCTCTAGTAAATAACCAATGGCACAAATGGCTTGTGAGAACTTTCACTTTTATTGCTTTTTTAAATTTTATTTTTGTCTGTCTTAGTTGTGGTTGAGAATAACAGATGTGTCTTTGTAAGAAGCTTTGTGCCGTATAAACTGTCACAAATTCAACTTTAAGAGTTGAAGCAGTCTTTACACACAAATACACACCCTACTATGTAGGCTTTGGTGTGTGTGTGTGTGTAGGGCCAGAAATCACAGTCTGCTTCTTGGGCAATCAGAGCACAAAAGAGGAGGAGAATTCTGATAATAATTAGG
Organism: Lates calcarifer; assembly: GCF_001640805.2. NCBI lineage: Eukaryota > Metazoa > Chordata > Actinopteri > Centropomidae > Lates > Lates calcarifer. The sequence continues at coordinate 5,228,009 of NC_066856.1, read as the reverse complement.
TCAGCTGAGGGAATGTGCGTGTGAAATGATTGGTTTCTAATCTGAGTCACCATTGCATACACACACCTGCACACACGGCTGCTTTTGGCACGTGCATTTAACTGTTGGGATCAAACTTCATTCCTCAGAGGATCAGACAGAAACTAATCCAGTCTGGCATACAGAAAACAACAACTAAAGACTCAATAGAGTGTAAAACCTGTAGTGAAACCTGCCTCATCTTAACAAATTCTAGAAAGCAACAGCTGCAAAAACTTGTCCAAGAATGTGTTTCAAACTACCTTTTAAAGTCCTCTGCCAAAGCACTATAATGTGAGAGAAGATGGAAGATAACTGCAGGATAGTCGATCAAACTGTACTTGTACAGTACCTTATACACCTTATACAGTGCAATTTAAAGTGCTTTACAAATAGAACCAGACTGGAGAGGAATGCACAGGAAAAGTAAAAATGTCAAATGAAAATGTAATGTAATGTAATGATGAAAATGTAAAAATGTAATGATAAAACCAAAGAGATAAAAAATAATGATGGTTTATAGACCAGTTTAGGGTTGAAATTAATAATTATTTATTTATTTTCATTGTTGATAATTTTTCTTATTAATCAATTCATCACTAAGTCTATAATCTATATCTAAAAGTTATGAAAGAAGACCATCACAAATTCCCAGACCCGTGATGTCTTTGAATTGCTGGATATCGGCGCTAATAACCAGACTCAATTCAATTTGATACTCGATGATTCAGTTCCCACAGATAAATTCCAATGTTGTGAAAGTGTGTCTAAGAATGTACTCAGAGCTCAAATTTCTTCTATGTTCAACAAGTGAGCAACACTGTTGTTTCCTAGAATTAAAATTATGTAAAGTGCACATTATCAGCTAAAGTATAAAAAATCTCTCCGTTACTAAAAAGATAACATGTCATGATTAAAATTGCAATTAAGATTTTTCCTAACTTATTTGTCGAAACTGTTTGGTAGTAATAATATAAGACATGTAGAAAAACAGTATTTTTTTTTTTACAGAGAGTGCCTAGGGATTTATCAAGCACATATTTTTTTAATCTAAGTTTTCATAGGAGAATTTAAAGAGATTTAAATTTTGGAACGCTTTAGATCTTCAGGCAGGGAATTCCAGAAATAAATTATGAATGTAATTTCAAGGACCTGTAAGATGTTATGCACTGATGTTCATGGGAAGAAGATTAAAAACTGAGGAACAAAATATGAGGAAACATGGCTGGAAATGACAAATCAATTTTCTAAATAAATCAATTGACATGAATACACTTTTAAATATTTATTTTGACCTCAGTGACTGAGAAGACTCAGTAAATGGGTCATCCACACAACCAGAAACAGACAGACACACACACACACTAAAAAAACACCTCCATTGATATGATCCCAGACAAAAGCAGATTGGCCTGTTGCCTCTGTGGTGCCCCTGAATCCTGAAAGTAGCTTTGAAGCCCAGTGAGAGGTCAGGTTCATGCAGGCCAGAGGGCAGTCAGTCAGAGTTTGATTGGCAAGTTCCTAATGTAATTAATGAAATTGGTGTCAGCTCAGTGCTGTGGGAATAAATCGATTCAGCTTTGATCAGCCACTCGTTACGCTGTACCTCAGATGGTTTTGTAAAATAATGATAATAATAATGATAATAACATGAACGTCAGCTGACCTAAATAATCTGACCTCCTTCCTTCACACCATAAATATAAACAAACACCAAAACAATAGGGGGAATTGAGCAGGGTCTGGACTGTTGTCTGAAGGAAGCCCTGAACTGAAAGACAGGGCAAATATAAAAGTATTGGCTATTCCTTTACGAGTATGCCTCAAAATGACTGCATAAAATGGGACTTATCAAACTCCAATTGTGCCATGATCACAATTAAGTTAGAAAGAGGTGCAACAACAAGGACAGATCAGCATAGAAGAGGAAACCATCCCCACAAAGGACAGCAGAGACAAAGAGACAAATGTGCGTGACAGGGAGAGGGGGAGCAATAAAGTCAGAGTGAGGTCAAGTGAATGCCTGGAGCGGCCCTCCATACTGCACTCATAATGTATTCATATCCAGCAAACTGGAGTTTCCCACACGGCAATGGGTCCATTTACAGCAGAAAACAGCAAGTTACAGTTTTAGTGATGGACCCACATTTGTCCAAATGCCTGAAATCTGACATCACCACTAATTACATTTAGGGCCGAATTAACCTGCTACAGGGCCCCAAGGCAAAAATGAGCTGTGGGCCCCTATTGAGCCAACCCAACATGAGCCCTGACACCCACTTTTTCCCAGAGCCCCAGGAACCTATCAGTGTTCTATGTTAGTATACCTACTCCCAAGTTATATTATATGGCTAGAGGAAAACTTAAGTATGCACAATGTGAGCCTTACATCAAACATTCTTATTTTACATTTTAGTTTTTTATTGTGCTTAGTTTGTTATTACAAAAGGTAATGGCACAGGGGTGCGCCAAATACTCCTACGAGTACAACTCAAACGCAGCATGCAAGGAAAGCAAAGCATTAAATTGTATTTGGAACAGTAGATCTGCCAAATTCAACTTCTTTTTTGGAAAATGGAATTTGCTCTGGATTCCTTGCCCTTATTTACACATGGTAAGAGCTTTGTATTCTATGTTTATATTTATTTTTGCTGTCAGGTCCCACTGCAACACTGAACTTACGAGATATGTCTGTTGACATATCTCTTTTATTTTTCTTACTGTCAACAAATCCCAAGACTAAACTAAACCTGAGATCAAATCAATATATGGTGTGACCACACCACAAAGGCAGGTAGGTTGTTTCAAGCATCATGGAGAGGTTGGTGCAGTTGTTCTCTGGCTGTATGTTTGGCCTCATTGTTGCACAGAATAAGTCTAGGAACTGATCAGGCGCCTCTCTGTCAGTGCTGCATGATGAATAAGAATCTGTTCAACTTTTTCACAGTACTGTATCTTATTCATCTGTCTGCCATAGAGCTCAATTCTTGTCCAAAAACTATTTGAAAACAATGAGCCACACTGTTGCACTGTGACATCTTTCATTACCATTAAAGTTTATTTTGACTTGGTTCCACATACATGTACTTTTTCCACAAACTTTTTGAAGCCCCCTCGTACATTGTCCTGCTGGCCCAAATACTAACTAGAGTGCCAAAAGTGGATTAATCCGCTGCTGAAAATAGTTCCTAACAAATGCACTACTTCCTCCTATTTGACATCGTTAAAACTACCGTGACCAGCTGTTTTAATTAAAATTACAGAGCCTTGCTTTTTAAAATAAAACCATGTATTTGTGAGCCATTCTTAAGGATTTCTTCAGTTGAGCCCCGGACAGGCAGGTTTGGTCTCTTCATGGGATTTGCTGACAGTAAGAAGAAAACCGAACACCAGCCTTATCCTTAATGTTTGACAAAGCTAAACACAGAAAATGTCGAAAATAGAATCCATAAAGTTACAAACAGTTAGTTTGTGTGAATATTAACAAGTTGATTTAAACCATCAAGTCAATCCTATGTTTTGTTTCCCCTGTGTGACTCTCTCTCTGGACAAGTGGCCATGCTTTGGCTCATCACGTGCGCTTGTGCGGCTCAACTGACATAATGAACTCCCAGCTGGAGCTCAGCCAGCAATGAGGCCATGGAGCTCTCTATCGCTCTCATTCATTCTCTCTAGACGCCTTCCTCTTTCTGTTTAACTGTTCTCTCCATCACATTTACACTATTCTTGCCTCTTTCTCTTCCTTTTTTTAAAATCATTTTTCCCACTCTTCATCTCTTTCTTTCCTTCTCTCCCTACCAGCCTGAAAAAAGCTTTGGCCCCTTTGCCTGTTTTCCTCACCAATCCCTCCCTCCCTCCCCCCTCCCATCATGGCATGAATAGTTTTCTATGTCAAGTTGACCCTCATTCGTAGAATATTTGCCCCCTCCTCCCTCCATCTATCTTTCAATCTTCCTTCATCACCATTTACCCCACTGCCCGAAATATCTGTCAGCTGTCAGCCAAATAAAAGATGGGGGAGAGAAAAAGACGAGTATGTTGTCAACGCCTCTCCCCAGAAAGAATGAAAGTATTCTGCTCTATTTCCTTTCGATATAAAAAGCACAGAGGAGAAATAAATAAGAGGAAAGGGGGGGTTGGGTGGATGGTGGTTGGATGGATTAAATGGTGCTGACATGAACTCTAGCAGTCACACAGGAATTGCTTCCATTGAACAGTTACCTCTTCATTCATATGATCATATCGTAGACTTGAATTGATCGTCTTTTCTTGGGTTGTTTATAAATAGCTGGAAGGGATCTAGAAACTGGAAAAACTTCATATAAAAAGGGTGTGGCGCAACTACTGCATGTTAATAACATGTTAAGAGGAATTATGAGACAAATAAACATTATATTGTTTTCTTTATTAGAGTCATCGATGTGAGAGGGTCCATTAATAATTACATTCTGGGGGGAAATATCGATCAAATTACAACATCAACCAAACTGTAGAATCTTTCTGTGTTAGTATGGCTTGGTCTATGTACGTGTGTGTGTTTGTGTGTGTGGGTGAGTCTGTGCAGGTTGACTATGTGTGTCTGACGAGGAGCACTATCCTCACTCAGGGCAGCAGTTAATTCTGAGATTATCCTTTTAATGAACAATGGCTGGGATTAGGATTAGGGACTGAGGTGGGGGAGGACTCTGGCCAACTGGAGCATTTAAAGGGGCATTTATGGGATCTCCTTAACAGGACAGATTGCATTGTATGGCATGTGCTGCTGACAGTACATAATCCTGTAAAATACTACAATCCACACAACACTGGCAACCTCTCCACTCTACTCCATTTCTCATTCCATGCAAACAGAGTGAAATAAGAGAGGCACTAAAAGTGAAAACAAGCTTGATGACACTGGACTGACACAAGAAAAATGATCATAATAATAATAATAATAATAATAATTGTCATTCATTTCATTTCAACTTTTAATCATAACTAACATTTAACAGACACTTTTATTATCATTTTATCATTATCATTATCATTTATTATCATTTTACTTGTCAAAGTCAATAGAGTTGGGACGTCAGAGGGGCTATTTTGGATATCCCTAGATCTTGAGTTTTGAGGTGTTTAACTCATACTAGGAATTTAACACAACTCAGCTTTATGAAAGGGCAGTTTTATCACTGGAGTTCTCCAGTCATTCAAGTCACTTCAGAACATTAAGAGACACGGTGTCTCAACACAGCTGGCCTCTAGTTTAAATATCACCACCTGATATGATCAGCTGCTGTCAAAAAGCAGATGAAGAGGTATTTGACACTGGATCCTCTATGGTGCTCCTCTTGTAACACATTTATATTGTTTTATTGCTTGATGCATCTTTCAGGCATAAAACAGTAGGTGTGTGCAGTGAAATCAGCACTGCATTGTTTGCGGTGTATGCATAGAGGTCATGAATGACAGATGACAGTTGATCCAGAATGTGTCAATACTATCCAATCTAGCAGTTTGCCTTCAGTTTGTGCACGCGTGTACTTGTGTGTGATGCAGGCAAAATCCAATATGGCTTGAGGGAGAGAGAGAGACAAGGACAGAAAGACAGGGGAAGTGAGAGAGACCTTCTTGATCAGCCGGGCATGACATGAACTGACACACACACACTATGGGAACCAGGTCAAGCATAGCCCAGGCATGACCAGTGAGATGAGATCATCGACAACTGGTGTGGCTACTGTAGTCAACACCACACAGTATCACGTGCATGTGTGTGTGTGTGTGTGTGTGTGTGGTGTGTGTGTGTGTGGTGTGTGTAAATCCCACATACTGGGTCAAACCAAGCTGTGCTCCAGTTGGTCTTTTTTCACTGTTACTGATGGATTTAACACATCAAGCTGCTGTCAGTCTGTCTACTTCAGGTCTCAGTCATAATCCTGGGACACAGGAAACCCAACCTACCCATATCCAACAACACAATATGTGTGTGTATACAAAGGACACAGGCGAGGCACATTGTTGGCATAGCTAGTGTTTGCTGGAGCATTAAGGTTTGGCCTGAAGCTGTGCAGGACTAAAATGCTGCAGCTATATTGCCTGTCCCCTCTCACACTTTTCCTTTGAGAACATCACACTGTTCACTTCCTGTGGGTTTTCTATGTTTAGTCACTAGCAAAACAAACAGTCTGACACAAAAAATGTATGCCTCTTATTCTAAAGAACACCCTTGCACACAAATTAAGACTTAAACACTCAACTACATAGCCTACACCACCTTGGCAATAAAAAGGAAAAACAAAAACTTATAATTACAAACATCATAACCAATTATCACAGAAAGAGAGACAAGGAGCTGGTGAGAATCAAAGACAAGTAAACTGAGCAAACTAAAAATAGCCATGAGACAACAGAGCTTTTTTCACAGCAGATATTTTGAAAAAATGTGTGTGTGTTTAGGTTTAATACTCACAACTCCAAGACTAGCACCATCTCAGAGGCCATCTCATAGACCTGGTGGAGGTTGACCACCCGGGGACTGACTGTGGCCAACTCGAGCACTGCAATCTCATGGATGATCTCCATCCGGCAGTCCTGGCCTTTCCGTCTCTTCCTCATGAACTTTGCAGCATACTCGTAGCCTGTGCATTTCTCCACGCATTTTCTGACCACAGCAAATTTTCCCCTGGAAGACAACAAGACCATCAGTGCTATGTACACATTGGACATCTTTAGGTGAGACAGTAACTGGAGGAGCACTTGGACTCTCATTGTACTAACAGATACCAAAGTAAACATCATGGCCTGACATTTAACCCAATCTAAGTTCAATAAAAGACCATGCTATTCCTTCTAAGAGATGCAACATATTTGTCCTCTGAATTCTGTTCTGGTTGGTCAAGTGAGTTCACCAGACCTTAATTATTAAGAATTAACTTATTGATCTAGACTGAAACAGTACTGATAAATGTGAAAAAAGAGATCATTTGCAATGAAGAAGTTCACCCATCAAAGTATATTTTGCATCAGGAGGAAAAATCCTTTTAATTATGGTATCAGCCCTAATCTATTCTCTTTAGTGTTTAATGAACAAGACCAATGGCCCCTGAATTTCTTTTACGTCCAAAACCCCCGGGTGACTGAGAGGAATGTTTTCATAAGATGGTTGGAAAATAAAAGCTTTCTGCCTTGTTTTTCTGTTTTGCTAACCCTCAAAATTGTGCACAAGACTTATTTCAAGATATGGAGAGAGAAAAAAATGAGCACATGTGGTTGCTTGGGAAAAGAATGATAAGCAGTTAGACAGGTTGTTAAACAACCTTACAGTTTATCCAGATTACCTAAACCACTTTAGAGGTCAAACTGAAAGTGGACACATCTGAATTGTTGCTTATAATCCCACATGCACAGGAAAACTGGTCAAAGTTTAACCTTGCCTCATTTGTGACTTAAGTACTTATACATTACTCTATGACTCAGTTCCTTCTGCAAACTAAGAGCTGTAACCTCCGCAGACTGTACTGGCCACTAGCCCAGCCTGACCAGTGGATTTAACATACCCTAACCCTACTCCAGTGCAGAAGAACAGCAGAGGAGAGGGTCACAGTCAGTTTTAAATGCTAATTTCACCTCAGGCAGAAAGTACACACCTGTGAAATCACAAAAATAACTTTGCAGACACAACTTCCTGCTGGATAACTGAGAAGAAATAAGTTTTGAATTTCCCCTACAATTTGCATAGAGAGCACTCTGAGAGCATAACACAGAGTGACAGGTGGAGGTCTACAGTCACAAATTGGAACTATGTCGTTGGTCTGTAAACTGTCATGAATATTTAAAATGGACAACTTATAAAATATTTGTACAAGATTTTAAAGGAAATAAAACAGAGAAGACAATACATGACAAGTCTAACAAGCCATACTAGCAGCTCTGTGACACCTGAGCTAAAGGCAAATTTTTATGCAAATATGCTTACAACGACAATACTAAAATGCTAATGTTTAGCAATATTGGACAATTAAATTATGTCTTTAATGGAATCATCCCCTGGGAACCATGAATGCTTGTAAAAATGTTACGGTAATCCATCCAGTATCTGTTGAGATAGTTCAGTCCTTCCCATTCCTAAAGACAAAGACAAAGCTACAGAAAACAAAAGGTTTTTAAGATGTGCACTGATTTGGCTTCTCTGCGACATTTTAGGAGGCTGTTCCAGAGTTAATGAGGAGCAGCAGCAACTGAAACCAGAATTATAAAACTAAATAATAGGGTTGGTAAAAAAAAAAAAAAAAAAAAAAAAAAAAAAAAGTGTTGGCCAAGTGATAACTGGCAGAGATAGAAAACTGTAAATAAGCTGCAAGAAAGTGATGTACAAACATGTCATGACAGACACGGGTCTAACAGTGAAGTACAAATCTGGATGGATCTGTTAATGAGTGTAAAGTAGTATTTGATAAAATGTGTTATGTATTGAGATAGACTTTAATTATTTCTATGAAAAAATCTGGCATTAGAGGTTTCCCAGCTAACGAGGCAGAGGCTGAACCAAGTTCTGTTTGAAACCCAGCTTCACAGATGGGTATCTGGTGTTAATGCTGGGTTTAAAAACATAAGTTTAACACACTGTGTGGATCTGGCTGTGGATGTTTTTGGCAGTGTTTCCCTTTCTCTTTTCACCACAACAGTCTTGCCTGACCCAGTTTTATTGCAGACTGGAAGGTGGTCTCATGTGAAGACCACATAGCGCTGTGCGCACACACACACACGCACACACACACGTGCATGCTGCCCAGGGGAAATCCTCTGAAATGCAGCTGGTGATGGAGATGACAAGCCCACATCAAGCCTTCCCTCTGGCTACTGTTGGCAGTCAATGCTCCAATAATCAGCAGCAGCACCCTGGCTGAACCTGACCGATCCACAGTCAAGACACATACACACTGACATGTCAAAACTGCTCTCTGTTAAATGTGGCCAGGAATTATTCTCTGGCATGACATAAATAAGGATGGGATAAAGCAGTTATAGCAAATCGAAATGATCCCTATGCAGTATTATAAATTGTCAGAGGCACATTTGCACTTTTGATTTAACCTACTTCTCAGACTCAGAAAGGACAAGTGTGAGAAAGAGAAGACACTGAAATTTGATCTGTCAATTATAGCTATTTTTACTTGGTCTGTATAACACCAAAATAAATGGTGTTAAGTTTCTACAAATGTTAGGCCTGGTAACCATCCAAAAGGTTTAATGTAGAGCAGCACAGCAGGCAGCCAGTCAGGAGTCTGCTGGATACAAAGCCATTGCTCCATTTTGATGTGATTGGTTGCTGGCTGCTCCTGGCTACTGTGTACCAAAATACTGAGAGAACAAAATACTGTCCAGAATGCCTAGGAATGAGGTTTCACAGCATTTTAATGATAGGATTAACTAGTCTAATAACTTCGCCAAGTACATTCAGAATGTTTTCTGTGTGGTATTTATGTTTCTACTGCCTTTGTTTCCACTTGGACAGGTAGGCAGGTCTACCTTGTCGGTGTATGCTGCTTCTCCTGGGTGAACTGGCCAGCAGCTGACACACACACACTCACAAACAGCCTATGTTGCACAGCGCAAACAAAGAAATATTATCAAGAAAGGAAAAGGTAACTGATAACTGAAAAATATAATCCCTCATATGGCTGACATATCAACTTTAATATGACCTTGGTAATGTATACAGTACAGTGAGATAATACTTCAGGTTGTGGGGGTGGTATTGAAAGCAGCCTGGCCTTGTGACCCAGTGAATCCTGTCTATTTTCTGGGGATCTTCTGGCAGTATAGAGGGCAGTGACAGCTTTTATTTGTCACTTGATTTTCATGCTGTGGTGAAACTTCTCTGACATTTAAAATATGAACAAGTGAAGTTATTAAATAAAAGTTAGAACTATGAGGAGAGACCTAAAGTTCTGCTGCACTTTTTTATACACAGCAACAAGGTTCTGTCAAAATGGTAAGGGACAAATGACTGAAATTATCCAGTGACAGTATGACAGCCAGTAATACATTCTTAAATGATGAATAAATCACCACAAGCAGAGATGAATAAGAATCTGCTTGAGTCACACATTTCTCAACTTTTGTTCTATCAAGAGTTTGACATATTCACCACCTATCACAACAATAAAATCAGACTGAAATGCCTGATCATTTTCTCTGCAGGCTGTAAATGCAGAAAGAGTAAAGCTTTAAAAGAAAATCTTTTTGAAAATCTTTTTTATGGATAAAACATAGTACTTCAAAAAAGGTAACATTCATTACAAGCTCAGAGTGAATGCATTTTAAAATATCCCAACATGAATGGAAGGATTCTCAGGACTTTGACAAAGAAGACTATAGAGTCTTTCTGGGCCACAGGGGCAGTAAAAACTATAAAACTGATAATGGTTAAAACTAGCTGGCCTGCACTATAAAAACAAAAGAGATCTCTAAGATGAGCGTAATTCAAGTCAGTCTTTATGAAACCACAGCTAAGAGCAAGAACAGAAGCCGTGAGATTAGAACATAATGAAAAAGACTGTGTTGGTAGCCATAAAGGACTAGTGTCAGAGCACAGAGCATGACGAGCAGCTCTGGGCCTGAAGCACTGCACTGAGCTGCTTCATCTTCAGCTGGCCTCATGTGAGAGTCATGGGGCCAACGCAGCTGCGAGCCACAGATTCCAACATTTAGAGATGTTTCTTGATTATGAGATTGGACATCACAGCAACTTGTTACACATCAATTTATTGGTGCAATTGGCTTCTCCGTCTGTAAAGTGAATTTGATGAACCACATTATGAATGGAGAGACTGATGTCACTACACTGAATAACTTTGGGTTTGTTATAACTTTGGGTTTGGGTCTATTTGTCTGACCAAACAAGTAGGTCTTGTGGACTGTGTGGCCTTTTTTAAAACTAGTTTCTGACATTTTATGGATCAAACAGCAAATCAGTTAATTGTGAAAGTAATGTTGCGCCACTGTAGATTGTGAACTTTGAATATGAACATGATGATTACAAATTTAATATATTTTTTTTCCCCCGATTCAAATAAAAAGACATACCTTACATTAAAATACATTCTATTTTACATATAATACATTCTACAAATCCAACAGCTCACAACATCCCACTCTGGGATGATGATACTCCAGACAGTACTCGACAAGCACCATTTACCCGTTCCCTACATTCTCATTGGCTATATAAAGTGCCCCCCCCCCACACACACACACAGACGTCAAAAATGTACTGCTCAGTGTGTGTATGTATGAGTGCATGGTGATACCTGTATACATAACAGAGTGCAGCCAAAAACGTTTGCTGCACACAGCATTATGTCAACTTTAACTGATATGTTCAAGGTTGAGTGTCCTGGAGAACAGACCTCTGACTCCTTCTGTCTGAATATACCTTTTTTAAATTTCACAAATGATGTAAAAGTGGAAAGTTTCCATAGAACAGTGGCCAATGATCATACTGGAAAGGGAGGGGGGGAGAGAGATTGAGTGACAGAGAGAAAGATATTGCTGAGAAGACAGTAATCCACGCATACAGAGGGCTGGTCACTCATATACTGTAGCACAGTGTTCTGAAGCATAGATACAATACAACATACATGCTCAATTTGTTGTTGAGGACATGATTTGTATTTTTCCTGACTGAGTTGTCATGTTTCAAAGACCCCTGGAAGCAGTGTGTTTCAGTCTGGGTGTGGCCATCAGTAGATAGATGCTGTTTGGTTTGGAAGTCTGGGCCTGCTCTTTAGAAACCATACTGGGCCACCACAGCCTTTTCTAAAGCAGCGTCAGCACATTTCCAAAGCCAGCAGCCTCATTCACAGACTACACCCTGAAAGAGATGGCTTTTGTGTGTGTGTGTGTGTGTGTGTGTGTGTGTGTGTGTGTGTGTGTGTTTGTCTGCGTCTGTACACAGACCAAGCCAGAGGTGATGGCATGGTTACAAATAATGTAAAGAAGTCAACTAATGGGTGCAGTGGATGGCTTTGGGAAGCTACAGCCTAAAGCCAAGCTGTGGCAGAGCGCCTTACAGTGCATTACTGTGCTACTGTGTGTATTAACACACTGATTAGGTTTGAATACAATACATTAATGGAGAGCTGGAGCAGGCTGCACCAGCTGTTCATAAGCATGACCTGGTTATGGTGTAAGTGTTTACTAAGTAAAGATTTATGCATCACTGATTGCAGCACACCAATTACAGAGCTTAACTGTAATAGTAAATATTTACACAGCAGTTATTCCCTAGTTCAACTGGCTTTGGAAATTTTATCATGCTTAGATATTGCTGAACTACTACTACCCAGGTTCAAATTCTGTGTCCTGTGAAAACAAGCCTGTGAGCTTTTCTCCACTGTAATGACTTCTTACAGCTCTGAAGACACTGATGTTTTCAATGCTGCTTTATGACTGAAAAGTCACAATTTGACATACTCCCTGTGTTGTGACAAGTCAGACATAGTAATTTTTAAATAAGCATAATTCATGTTGCTGCCAATGACTTGATGAATACAAAGTAATAAATTTTGTCATATTATGTCATATTAATGGTGTAAGTGATACACTATGGTGATTGGTTCTAGGAAGCCCCTCTGTATCCTCATCTTGACTGATGAACATAAAGGCCCATTCAAACTCGATTTATGTCTCTACGAGAGGAGGGGCTACTTTAAAATGAACTCTCTTGGTCAGTGATTTTAATACTGTCTAGAGTATATACAGTATGTGGATAATTCAGCCCCAACAGTAATAATTACAGCCACAATCATCTACTCTTTTGGCAAACCCACGGCCTTCCTGTAATTTAAATACCATCCTGAGTGACAATGTTGTACTTTTAAGTGGATCCCTACGTTTTTTTCTGCAGGAGAAGCTGCACATCCTGCTGTGTCATGTCTTTTTTCCTCTCTTTCTTTAATAAGCGTAGTGTGAAAACTGCCATTTGTCTAAAAGGTTGTTGAAGTGATGGTGAAATCCAACACATAGGCCTATTTGGGAACCAATATGATGACAAAATAACATTAGTATGCTGAATTTTCTATTAGCAATTCCTGTTTGATGTACAGACAGCTACAACTGGATTACACTAATACTGAAGACATGATGATTCTCAGGCAAGTTGCTGCAGTATCTCTTATATTATTTGTAAGTGGATTTATGTACGTTAAGTCACGATGGACATTGAGATAATGAAATAAAAATGACACTCAATGACATTATTACGTGTTTCATGTTTATGTATTAAGATTTAACTGTGTTGACTCCAAATAGTAGTACAATTTTTGATACAAATCCACCTCATGCTGTATCTTTGCATCATGTCTATTCTTCAGTACCTCCCCTTTAACTCTCCTGCAGCCCACTGGAGGCTTTTGGCTCTGTCCTGCAAAATAATCATGTCTATGACAGATCACAACTTCCCGATGTTTCCCGATGATTAAAATCCCATTGCAAGTGATTTAAATGAGTTAAATTACAGAGGAGTATAGTGAATACTTTTCCCCACTTTCCCTACAATGTTAATCCTATCCAAATGGGGCTTAAGTGTTCCATGCAGGAGAAATATGTTTTTCCACCTACAACAAAATATTAGCCATTAGTGGTTTCAGTGCATGAGCTTTCGGAAAACCATTTCAGTGAATCCCTGGCTCTAGCCATGTGGACTGTGGAGACTGTTTGCAGTCTCATAGCTTGGCTCTGTGACAGGCAGCCAGGCAGCCCGGGATACATTTAATGAAATAAAGATTTTCACTGGCTCTGGGCCAAACACTCCAACCAGCATCAACAGACTCCCCATGCACACACTCGGGCTAGCTGATAGTGTGCACCCTCCTGTCAATTTACTGTCTATGTCACTAATCTTAAAGCCACAGACACGTAAGCCAGATGACCTAAACTGGGATGCAGTTCTGGAAAAAAAAGAAATTGATCAGCTATCAACAGAGTTCCCAATCCCTGGTAGCTTCTATTGTAATAGCCATCAAGTATGCACTGCAGTTTAGACTTCACAGTTAGCTTGGATTCCATCACATATTAATATCAATACATTTTCACATCACTATAAATCATCAGGTACCATTGGGATAAAAAAAAAAAAAAGTAAATCAGTTGATCAGTTGAGTGGGTTTAAGCTTTACCTCCCTGAAAATAAATAAATTCTTTATGGAAAACACAACATGTAAGCCATTCTTTGGATCTGAAATGGAATAAATCAATCTTAAAAAGTTTAAAAATATTGTGTAGTGTCAGCTATTATCAGTAAATTTAGTTAAAAAAAACAAACAAAAAACATAGCCATGAAGCCATGACAGTGGGCTCCTAGTGTGATATCCTAGTCAGGGTGGCTATGTGCAACGCTAAAGCTCTGCCCAGGGCCATATGGGCTAATAAGAGAGTGGCCATTTCTGTCACTAAAACCCATTATGGAAAAAGCTTTGGGTCTTGACCATATGGAATTCAATGATCGCTTCGCCATTGTCACAGTCACCAAAGGAGCTTGGCTGCAGGCCATCTGGAACTCCCACTGCAGAGACGTACTGGAGGGTATTACCTTAAACTCCCCTAACCCCTAAATGTGGGAAAAAGCTAGTCAGTTGCTAGTGGGGATCAGACAGCAGCTTTTTATGCAAATTCCTATCATCCTTTTTACAATATTCAGTTGCTTATTGTTTCTATTCAGGGATAGTGAGTTTTTGGCAGTATGTAGCTGGTGAATGAAATGTTCTTTCAGCAGCCAATCCTCAAATATCATGTCACAGCTTCTAACAATTATCTGAACACACTGACAAGTAGTCTTGATATCATATGAAAACTGAACAAATGCATTCATAAAACCACTCACTCTGATTGATTATCTATGTCATAGAAGTTGGTTTTAAAATATGATGGTTTGTAAAACAGAATTTTTGGTAAAATAAGGAAAAGAGGTATATGAGTAATTGAAAATCAATTAATTATGTGTGAGCAAAGGAAAGACAGGGGGAAATGTCTGCACACTTACAGTACATTCTGTCCATGACACAGAAGACTTTCCTGAAATCCAAGACTAACAGCCCCATTTAAACAGGACAGGTGATACGTAAAGAGATTTAAATGTTTAATATTACACAAAACATTTAACTGTGCACAAACTCTGGGCTGAGTACTTATTCACAATGTTCTTTAATGCTTCTCACATTTCAGGGCATTTCAGGAGTTGGAAGCAATGTATATCCTGGAATAACCCCAGAGAGAAGTCCTTAATTTTGATTTTGAGCATGTGACAGTAACCACTAACCGAACCACTTTAATGTGGCATTTCTGATGCTAAATCTTTTTTTGCAATATTTTTGCATGGCACTTTTTAACAGGGTTTCATTTAATGTCCTCTTCTTTTTTTCTAGGAATTCATTGTTGCTGTGGGTGAACATTTGAAATATAGCACCTCCTGTAACCTGAAGGTTTTGTGTCTGAGAATGACCTGCCCAACACTGAGTTTTCATAAAAGGCAAATTAGGATACACTTCAGTGAATGAAGACAAGTACCTCTTTTACTATGAACTTTCTATCTGTCCAGCTGTTCAATGTCTAATTTTAACTAAACACAGTTGGGTTAGATATGTGTCCAGGTGATGACTATAAAACTTAATTCAGACTGGTGGCTGACCAGTGAATGACCAGTGCAGTGGAGGGAAACCCTGCTGTGAAAGCTTTTATAACCTGGCTATAGCATAAATGGGTACTATTTAATATCAACTGGCTGTGGAGTAGCAGATCAGAGGAACTGATGTCTTGTGAATGTACAAACTGAGGTTTGTCTGGAACCTGAACGTGCCCCTTTGTAGGCCTAGAGAGAAACTTAGCGTGCCACCTAATAACCAGGAAAATTTGTGCTTCAGTCCACACATGCAGGGAGTTTCCCCACAGAGCAGGAATGCTGGGAAACTGGGCGGAGGGGCGTGAACTGGGCACCATCTATCCACGTCTCAGTCTGGAAAGTGCTCACCATGCACATCACACTTCACACTTTATGAACACATACAAGGCTAGAACGTTGTGCTACAGGCAGAATGTTCTGCATGCTTGTTTGATGATCATGCTTCGGTTTTAGGCCCTGCTATACAGCTGTGAATTTCACCAGCAGAGATAATCCAGAGTGGAATAATGTGACAGAAACTTCTATACAAAAAGAACAGATTCAGTTTCAGTGGAATAAATAAATAAAGCTGAATTAACTCAGAGTAAACACTGAATTCATAAAATCAATAAGTAATGTCTATGTTCCAGCTGACACTAAATGTATTTACATATGATCATGTTTATAGTCCAAATAAAAAAACTCACAGTCACAACAAACCAACAAAGAGCACTGTATGTGCCAGTTTACAGCCAAGCCTTTAATCTGAAAGGGCCTCATGAATGGAATTCCACCACTGAGTTCAGAGGGCTCAACCAGAGAACTGGCCAAGATTCAGCCAGGGAATAAACACAGGTTGTACGGCCAAAGAACTTCAACCCCCCTTCATCAGTTACTACACTAGAACTATTGCTGAAAACAGCTTCAGCAACACGTTGATTTGATTCTAATCTATTTTGTCAGTCCACTATGCTACCATCCCTACAGGAAGGTGAAGCTGTACCCCTGCAGCAGCTAGAGTGAATGCTTTGTGTGTTATAGTTGCTTAATTCATCCCAAAAATACCCAGAATCTAAAAGAAAATTTATTTAGCCTGCAGTTTTCAAGTACTGTAATCTTTGGCTTCCACCTGTCATTAGCAGTACATGTAACTTGCTGCTTAAGCTGGGTGATTGGATGTTTCTTACATATATGCACCTTGGGAGTCACAGTTAACTTTTTTATGTCCAGTGTTATGCCTTTGATTTTTTTAATGGAAAAATTGGCAGTTGTTAATATTTTGTACTGATGATTCAACCAGGAGAGTTTGTAGACCTTCTCTACAAACATATAAATTGATAAAAATGTATTAATATTATATATAAATATATATAGGGAGAGAGAAACAGAGAGAGATTCTTACTCTCTCCACAGTTATGAGCATGCTTACAGCAAGGAGTGCAACAAGACAACATGTTTGATTGTACTGCTTTGGTGTACGTACATGAGCCTGAACACATGAACTTGTGTCAGCTGATCTGTTGACTACAATGCTGTAGATCAGAGTAGCACTGCAGATTAATGTAACCTTTCATGTTGTTCTGTGGCAGCTAATCTCAGTCACAATGTCATGTCATGCGATGCAAAGCCACTCACTTACTCACTCTCTTTCAAACACACACACACACACACACACACACACACAGCCTTTGTTGTGGTCCTCTGAGACTCAAACGTACATAGCTAACATAGCTGCATAACAGGAGACCATTGGCTGAAATTACTTTTGTTCAGCCAAATCTAAACTCAGCTCTTATCTCTAATGTTATACCTGGATCAACACACACCGATACTGTTATCCCTGACAAAAAGCTGACAGAAAACCACTTGAGACAATGTGACTAAAGTAATTCTAACTGTGATTAGTCATGGTGAAAGCATATTCTAACCCAAAAGGGATTGGCCTTGTGACTTTGTTAGGGGCTATATCCCAGATCAGTTGAGCATACACGATGGAGGGCACTTCCTCTAATAATTAACCTTTTAAGAAATAATTAGAAACATTAGCTGTTCAAAAGGGTACACTGCTGCCAGATCCCTGGCATCAAACAATGTCCTGATCTAACTTCCCAAATTCCAAAGACAATATTTTTATTCACCTTTCAATATGTAACTTGTATTCAGTAACACTCGCAGACCTAGAAATAAGATCATTAAACAACAATCCCACAAAATCAGCTGAACATCAGTAGAAAAAGTCATACTCTACTGATAATGATATTGCTTCTGAATCCAGATGTATGTCAATACAGATATATTTGTGTGTTCATAGGGCAGCAGTAGATCATTAATGCAAGTCAAAGCAACTCATTACTCTGGCAGATCATGCTCATGGCTCACTGGACAGTAATTTGAGGATCATAAAGTAAGAGGTAAGGGGAGTAATATGGTGAAGCCAAAGAAAGAGGGTATATATATATATATATATATATATATATATAATTTGATTAATTAAAGATGGAGGATATCATTTTGTACAACTGCAGTAAAGAAATGCAGTTAAGACATAAATCCCAGACATCTGTTTACTGGTACAACCCAATCAAACCAATCAGGCATGGATACAGTACCCTGGCAGACAGCTTAACTGCTCCAGTGCCAGCCCTGCTCAGTGAATGAGCTGCCGTGCCAAGTCAACAACAACAAGAATTATTTCAACTGCTCAGAAGTATATTTGAGAGAAACATATTTCATTCTACGCTGTTTGAAATATGTACATCTATCCTAAATAACCAGAATGCGCTGCAGTTTACAACTGGCAGTGTCATATAAGCCCGACAAACAACGTCAAATTTGAAAATAAAAATCACAATTGCCATTTTCAAGCAACTTTAAGTTAAGTTTTCACTTAAAGCCCACGGTACCAGCAGTTCGTATTACCTTCCGAGCTCTTTGCCGGGGATGATGGTGTAGTGGTCGGTGAAAGTTTCGTTGTTGATGGTGGTTTTGATTTCGGACAACAAGCCGCTGACGCTGCGGCTCTGGCTCGGTTCGGCTGCTGAGCTGTGCAGGAAGCGGGTTCGGCTTCTCGTGTCCCCGGCGAGTGGACATTCGGGGATCATGACGTCGTTTTTATTGGAGCGGTTGGTTAGCTAAAGTCCAGATGAAAACTTTGACGAAAAGTAACGTTAGCACATTAATATTAAACGATACAGCTGACTAAACGATAACAACTTCAGAAAACCGAAAAATATTAATATTTAGCAGCTTAAGAGTTAGAAGCATCTGCATAGTTTAATGTACTATCAAATAACGCGACTATCCGGCTCATTTTGAAGTTACTCAATCTATGCTCCTCTTGTCGATTGCCAGCGACCCTCACTTTGCCGTTCACTGACAAACCGTAGTGGTGCTGGGCTTTCAGTAACCATGGGAGCTTGTGTTGATTGACAGACAGACTGGCCAATTAGGGCAATAGTGGAGTGTACTGCCTTCTCCTGTGTTCATATGGAAAAGGAATAAAGAATCGTTCCGCCTTAAAAGTGATGGAGTAACTAAATGAGTAATTATGAAATAGTAAAACAACAATAATGATATTTTTTTTAATCTTAACAGAAATTTTGTTTGGACATTTTTTAGATTCTGTTTTTATTTTAATGCTGCTTTTTTCCCCAATTACATTTTAATTTCATAATGCTGCTTTTTTCTGCTCTTAAGAAAACAACGTCAACTACTGCTAATAAAATTAGCCAGTTAGCTCCTATGTAATACTAATTTTATATAACCTTATATCAAAGCATATAAAAAATGAGAATGATCTCACACCTTCAGCAAAAATAGCAACGCTAAGGTTCTAAACACAAACTGCAGTGGCTACAGCTTTTAAAACAATACTTTACTACCATTAAACATACAACACTGTCCTCTCAACCACTACAGCTGCATGCCTCTGTATATGGTGTTTGGAATTTGCAGTGTAGTTATATAAACAATATCAATGGTCAGAGGTCAGTGAGAATGAGAGGTCAGATGTACCCTCCCTCTCAGACTGGGGGGATTATTTGTTGTTACAGTTATTTCCAAGGTCAAGATGGAACCGTGAGATTTGATTGTCACTTTTTAACCTGCATGTCTTTTTTTTTTTTTTTTTTTTTTTTAGTTTCCGTCTGTACAATATATCCACACAATGGCAGCAAAGTAACAAAGTGACCTTTTTATTGAGCTTCATAAACAGTTGTATGGTATGGTGGAGCGTTAGCACAGCCTGAGTATTTAGCAACCTGTTCTCAGACAAAACACAGCTGTACTTTTTTCAACATTATGTACATATGTGTATAATACACACACACACACACACACACACACACACGCACACACAAAAACTAAAAACAAAAAAATAGGCATGCTTCAGTGTCACCTCCGAGCAAAGTTGCCACCATCCATCCAGCCATTCTCATATTCCCTTTGTTAAATTCCCTTTTTAAAAATAAAAATGGACAAATAAATAGCTTGAAGACACACAAATACCAAACTGCCGCTACAATTTGCCACCACCTTATCTTTCTATGGATATCCCATGATTTTTTACTTTACCAAAAGCGTACTTAAATATTTCTACAATAGCCTCAATCAGTGCACTTACATATCAGTGTTATGACAGTGTTCTAAACCATTCTTTTTCCAGAACAACCATCAGTGTTCACGATCTACAATGTATGTATTCAACATATTAACCCAATAAAAACAAGACTTCTGTACACCGTCTACATTTTCAACAAATTACATACAAAAACCTCTTATTTGTTGTCAAAGCACAGATTTCTTGCTGAATACATGTGGCTTTGAAATTTATAACACATTAAGATGTCTATGACATGGAAGAAAAGCTCCTGAAAATGTTGACAGAACCTCGACGATGAAACCGACGATGCCACCGGAGACAGTGATGAACAGAAAAAGACACTGTGAGCTGCATGGAAACAAAAATCAGACACCACGGTAGCACATTTCCTGCACTGAGCGACAGATAACCAGTTAGCTTAATAGATAATAGAAAAGACACATATTAAAACACAAAGGCTTCAAAAGTGAAGGCAAACTCTTCGACTGATGCTTCTTGTCACGTCATCAAAAAACGGCAAACAAACAAAACATTCAAGGAAAGCTTCAGGACTTTCCTGTACTTATAATTACAATACAGTATAAATAACAGTACAAAAGATTGTAGAAAAAAAAAAAAAGACAGGGAATGCAACATAATCACAGCCTTGTCCTATTGGTTGTAGAGATGTGTGGATAAGGCCTCGCCACTGTCAAAGATGATTGCAGTACTACTTATCTGACTGCCAGTACAGTGACTACAAGAGTGAGATAGTTACATCTGATTCTGATCAAATTCATTTTTAAATTTGCATTGCCTAATCTTTACATATATTGTAGTCTATACTCTTAAACAGGAAAATCTTGTGTTTCTGTTGCTTTTGTAGTGCCCTATCACCGAATTTTGATCAGTTCTGTAGCTAAAAAGCAAATAAAGCACGATTGAAGTGATATCATGCATAATTTGAGATGCTGATCTCGGTAGTCCTTCAAATGAAAATGATAAAAAAGTGAAGTTGTGTATTCAACTGTTGTCTAAGAAAATAGTCTCACATCATGTGGGGAATAAAGAAGCATGAAATCCGACAGGCTGCTGATGGTTAACAATGGTTGCCAAATGTTCTCTAACATCAATGTGTGTGAAACACCTCAGAGGTCAGGGTGTGGGGGAGCTGGAGCCTATCCCAGCATGCCTTGGGAGGACAACAGGCAAGTCATACAGGTTGTCAATATCTTTCAGGGATAACAAACGGTTTTACCTGTGTGTAATTTAGGCCCCGCTTACACTTGGCATTTCAAAGATATAATATCTTAACAACACTGTCAGATAATAATGTGACTATTGGGTAATTCTGTGAATCTCCAGGTAACATTCAAAGACATTTTTTTCATCCAATGTCAACAGTTAAAATTCTCCCTTTTGTACAATATTTGGACTTGGCATAGCATAGACGGTGTGTTTGAGGTTCAGGAAAGACTGGGTGTAGGGTTACTAATAAGGTGAACAATAACTGGAGAGCTGTGATGGGACGCAAACTCTCATCTGCATGAAAGTTCCACCTTGTCCTCCACACCTTTACTTTTCGACTTGCTATACATAGAACACATTACTTCCTGCAGTGGCACTCAATGATGGAATTGGACTGTAATATCTGGAATAACTCCTGTTGTGATTCAATACATTTTCATTTTGACAGAGTAACATTCAGTAGATGCAACTGTCTTACTTTTCCTGCACTCGATGCTAAGGGGGGTAGACCCCAGTCTGTTACATAGAGTGTTGGTAATCCACCAGAAGCTGTTAAGTGACTGCAGTGGACTGCACCAGCTCTTCATAAACCATTACTAAGTTAGAATGTAAAGGCCATTTTTACTTGCTAGTTTCTAATTAGCGATTTACTAAGAGTTGCACTTGCATTACTTGCATTACAAGAAGCTAAGAAACATATGTAGTGCTGTCCAGTCAAGAGCCATCAACTATGTAAACAGGAAGTCAGTGTAGCAATACAAGCTAGCAGAACTTCCAAAAATGACCTTTAAGAGATGCAAGACATATATCTTTCTGCACTCTGGTGCATAGTATTCATACAATTTATGGTGAATGGGAAATATTCAAGTGTGCTAATCTAATTTGTTAATTTAGTCAAATATTGTTAGTAAAATGTTTCATAATTTGAGGTATATTGTGTTATTTTTCTGAAATGTCATTTTAAATCTTCAACAGTGAATGAATGAATACAACAGCATTTATCAAATTTCAGGTTGGATGTTGACCATACCTCTTTTGCTTTTTAATCTAAATGGCTCAGATATTAGCTAGTCATTTGGTCACTTGGTTCAACTGACTACCTGGTAGTTAGTAGGTGTATTTAGCTTAGTTTGAATTTATGAACAGCTGATGCATCCAGCTCCAGGAGTGGAATGACTTAAGCTAAACAATGGAGTCATTCATATGTTCCCAGGTGTTCTATGTTTCCAAGATACATATGGCATATAATAGGAACATGACAAAGGGTCCTATATTCCCAGGGTCCTGTGTTCCCCAGTTCTACATATGTCCTCTCCCAGGGTCCTATGTTCCCCAGCTCTATATAGCAAATAATGGGAACCGGAAAAAACAGGGTTTACTGTTCCCTATCACTGCCATATGGATCTCAATAGAGTGGGCCTACATTTGAGGGAACATATCAGCTCATTAGGTGTTAGGGTTATTACTTAAATGAAAAAACAAACATACAAAAAAACAGATAATATATTGAACTGGGTAACATACCTCCTTGCTCCTCCCTTTTTCCAACTGTCTGTTATACTAATAGAGGCTAATGTGGCCTGGAACCTCGCGCAGAGATGAGCAGGTCTCTCTTTCTAAGACCTTTTTTTCAGATCTTTTTTCATTCTTCATACCCAAATGACACTGACTCAAGTGACATCACTTGAGGACATTTATCAGACTTTACACAGCTCCCTCAGAAGATAGAAAAGGCTTTGTACAACTTTTTTTCATATATGCAGTGGTACCCCGAAGCACCCGGAAACAGTGATTGCAATGATAAACTGTGCAATTACACTTGGGACAACTACAGATAATGAATGTGGCTTTGAGAGATGAAAGCTTTTATACCTTTTTAACATTTGGTTAAAATGTGTCAGATTTCAATTCAGCTTTAATGCTTCTGGCTTCATTAACACTTTTTTGATATTAGATAGCTATCAGCCCATGAAGACGCATGAAGTGGCTTAGTGTAAATTCAGAGTTTCCAATAAACCTGATTTGTGTTTATAGCATGGCAGGAAATCCACACTGACACTTGGATAACATGCAAACTGTTTTCAGAAAGAACCAATGAAAATGTCTGAGCTGGCGACTTTTCTTATATTGGGCTCAAGTACGAATCACTAAGCCCCACAAAACCACAGGCCACATATGAGGCAGTAAGTAACTGAGGCACAGTTTCATTACTGGACTACAGATGTAGACAAAGGGCTGGGAATGCTGAGGGAACACTGCAGTCAGTCACTGTCTGAAAGAACATGGCAGAATGTGGAACAGATTTAAGTTAGTCTTAACTATTGCATATATTACACTGGTTCATCCAAGGGCCCGTCCACATCATAAGTTTGTACCAGAAGGGCTGGATCGGGTCAGGAGGCCGATCCGATGAAGCCCTTGAAGCCACTTGCTGCTTTGCACCAGTCACGCTGTTTGAGACAGTAAAGGTTCAGATATTGGAGTACCTGCTCTGTGCACAGAGCAACACTATGGTGATGGTACACAGACAGAGAGAAGTTCATCAGTGGAAGACTTGAATAAGAGTACAAGAAGCTCCCATTCAAACAGCAGGGCCAGAGATGCTGACAGGTGAAGCACCTCTCTGGCCAACCAAAGTCCCTTTTACCCAGCTGGAGTGTCCACATGCGCGTTCTTTGCGCATTCCACCTGTTTGCTTGGTCAACGTGATCACACTCAGCCTCCACAGAAGGAATCCTAGAAGCCCTTGTGTTGGAATTGATGGCTACTTTGTTAGAGGAGACATGACATCATTGTCTCTGCTTTTGAAAGCCTTGCAGAGCAGGAAGGCTTGAAGAGACTGTCGGAGTTGTTTGTCGGTAAGATTGCTGTCCATTCAGAGGAGAACATGACACGTTTGTGCCCAGCTGCTGTCCGCTTTGGACCGAAACACGGGGACACAGGCTTTCAGGCTTTCATGGACGATACCAATACTTCTTGAGTATCAGAACTGGATGACATATTATAGCAGTTGTAGAGTCTGTAACTACCACGTAGACCCACCCATTTAAGGGAGTCACTACACCCTTTGTCTAGGTTTGCTGTGGGTGCACTGTATCTGAATTAGACTAAAGGACAATTGATATTTTTATCCCTATATTACTCTTTCTCCAGTTTCAGTGTGCCAGACCAATCTTGCTGAAGAACAGCACTGGCTTTCAAATGACTGACACTGAATTGCTATAATTAACAGAAAGCATAACGAGAGATGGTGTATGGATGTGTATAATTGACACTGATGTATTCAGTGGTCCAGACCCTTCTAGATTATTTTAGTCATCTTATCCAAATCCTCACTAGTTTTGCAGCTTTGGGCTCCAGTTTCATATCAATTTACAAGCTTCATCCTGGACTGACTGAATTATTATTTATCTGATCTGTATCTGTCTGCTCCTAGTGGTCTAGAAAAAGTAATCCATGCTTCTGTTTCCTGTATCCTAAACTTCTTCAGCTCTGAATATTTTTGTTGTCCAAATTCCAAATTCCCTCTCCTTTCAGTAATGTGCTGCAATTACTGTTCTCACTGGAGCAAACAGACAATATCTATACATTTAACAATCTGTACACTGGTTCTAATTTTAGATTTGATTGTAATGTTGTACTAATCACCCCTGAGGCCTTGAAATTATGCATTTGTTTAGATCCCAGTCAGAGATCCTCAGGCAGGATCCTATTGGCCCACCACAGTCCAGATAAAATACATAAATATTCTCCAGATTAAAAACCAGACATGATTGTTCCTTTTGGATCAGGGCCTCTAGACTTCTGCATAAAACTCTGAACCACTTCTTTAAAGCCACATTTATAGATTTATCTGAATGTATAAGAGTAGCAAACCACCTGAGAAAAATGTGTGGAGGACTTTGAACACATCATTAGCATTAAAGTTTGAATTCACAGAAAAGATCTACATATTCATTAGTCAACATTTCAACATCTTAGAAGCTGCAATTCATATTTTTTTTTAATCTCTTCTGTCGATTCAAAATTTCAACCCAGGTGTGAGGATAAATTTTAAGATAAATTCCAACAAATTCTCAAATATTTCGCTGTCATACTAATGTCTTAGATTTTATGTACAGGTCTTGTTGTTGGTGCTATTTCATTTTTTCTTACATTCTGTACATTTATCTTCATTTGTTGCTGTTAGTTTTTGTTAGCATTTTTATTACTGTAAGTACTGAATGGATGATGCATTTTAGTACATGCAACTATAAATGATCTTGATTCCATTTTACATACCTTTTCTTTGGGTATGCATATATCATATATATATAACTGTCTTTTTTAAAAAGCAAGTGTACTGTTTCATATTTTCCAGTCTTAATGATTAATACAAAAATAACTGTAGTCCTGCTGTTGTGTACTAAGTGCTGGGTGCTGTCATAGAGATCGGCATAGTTAAGTGAAAGACTTCACCACATAGTACCATAACAGTGACATACATATATCCACATGACCGTAGACTTTGTTGAGTACAATCCAGGTATCTGTATTATGTAATAAGCCGGGAAGAGCTGCTTTTTTCGCATTTTGCCCCAGCTAGTGTTTCACCGAGAGGGGTTCAGTGTTGATTTGTTGGATGTGTCTTTCTCACTCCAGGCCAAACGTGCTGGTTTCCTCCACAGCAATCAGCAGTTTCTCATAGAGCATGGTGTATGAAGGGTATGGAGGCAGGTCCAAGCGGTTAAAACAAGTATGAGCCCTGAGAGAGAGGAACAGGCAGATGTGTTAGACAGTGTCATGGCTAGAAACTGAACAGAAAGGTACAACAGCCTGTTTTTAAATCACAAGATTTTTACACTTCATTTGTACTGTTCCAGCCATTTTGCTAAGCTAAGCTAACTGGACTCTGGCTCTAGCTTCATATTTACAAATAAATAAATAAAAATTTCAGCATTTATTCTTCATAAATAAAAAAATGCTGAAATGCTGTGTAATTCACCATAAGCTACTGGTCACACAGGACTAAGTAAAGGTTTTAGCACCAAAGCCACTGCATGTACTGAACTGAGCAAGTTTTAAATCTTATTGCCGACAACTGTATTAGATTTGTAAGCCAACTTGACTGTGTCAACACAAACACACACACAGGAACCAACTCCACTATCTCCAAACCTCTTATTATTTGTAGACCTACAGTACACTGTAATTGTTATGCTAAAACTTCTACTGTCCACAAGGTCAAACTCTGGCACTGCTCTCTGCTCTGCAGTGAAACCAGAGCCCTGCTCTCTGTTTATGCTGAGCGCACTCACATTTTAACTGCTGCTTACCAAATTAATGTCCTACTGTAAGGTCAGAGGATCACACCTCGTACAACTCCACATCTACTTACACTGCAGAAGGGGAAAAATACTAAAATAGCTCTTCTGCTGAGTTGGTGCATTGTTGCAAACTGATGTGGGCAATGTCAGAGTATTTATATAAAGTTCCAAGTACCAGTAATGAAATGATATATATGAAAGAAATAAGTGGTGGTACATTTTGAAGGTGGCTGACAGTTGTACCATTTCACCAGCCACCTTGTACTGACTGTAGTCCAAAAGTATTGCTTTATCAGACAGACAGACAAATGTATTTGGATATTGTTTTTATAATTGATTAACTGTTAAAGTGATATGTTAAAATGAGATATAAACTGAATATTTGAGGGTTTCTGACTCTTGGTTGAGCAAAATAAGACATTTGATGACATCATCTTCTTCTTCTCTCGTGTCTTCGTGTCAAAAGGAGCCAGTTGAGGTGGTTCGGGCATCTGGTTAGGATGCCTCCTGGGTGGCTTCCTTTGAAGGCTACATACCTGGGTAGTGATGTGACTTTGCCCCACTTCTCGATGCAGAAGCGCCGGAGACCGTTGGATCCCCGCAGGGCAGCAAAGCCTTCATAGGGTACGCTGGACGTCCCTGTGACAAATTGCAGCAGGCGGAGGCGCTGCTCATTGTTGAACCGCTCCACAGCGGCCCAGAACCACCGCATTACTATGTGACCGTCATGGTAACCTGGTCAGTGGGAATCAGGGAGTTAACATGTGACAGGGCTTTAGACAGACAAGTGTAGCATTATCAATTTCTATATGAACTTCTGTATAAATCCATACTGTATGTAATAAAACAACTGTATGTAATTTGTAATTAAATGTAACTATAAATGCTTATAATATTTGTTCTCCCTCATTACAGAAACATCCAATCAGGCCTAGTTTGGAATATCTGAACTGGAAATACTCAATTCAGACATTTTACTAATTTGAATTAAGAAGAGGCTGCTACTGTTGACCAATAAGGCTCCAGTATTGTGAAGGCTAGTTCACAATACTTGAGATTTTGTTTTCTTTAATTTCAGATCATTTTACATCTTTACTAGTGAGCTGAAAGGAAGCTCTCAACATTGTGAGTTGACTTTTTTCTCAAAAGAATAGTTTAATTAGTTATATGAGAAGATTCATACCATTCACATGTCTGTATAGGAAAGTCTAAGCCAGCAGCCAGTTAACTTAGCTTAGCACAAAGACTGAAAATAGAGGTAACCAGCTAGCCTGGCTCTGTCCAAGTGTAAATCTGCTACCAGGATCTCTACAGTCAATACTACTACATTTTTACACCTTGATCGATATTTTCAGTCTTTATGCTGAGCTTAGTTCACAGGCTGTTTGCTGGCTCCAGAATCATATTTAGTGTAGTGTAAAAACTGGAAAAAAAAATAATAATAAAATCTGGCTGAGACTCAAGCACAATGTGAGCCAGACTATACCCAGACACACATACCTCCTCTGTACTCTGTGTTGCTCCTCCAATCACTGAGGTCGATCTCAACTGTCCCAGCAATAACCAGCTCCAGCTCCCGAGCATCGAACACAGACACCAGCCTGGAGTCTACAACCTGGGATGGAGGGAAAAAAAAAGACAGGTGAGTGTTTCTGTTGCCTTCAGAGTGTGTGGTTGCATTCATGTATACACACGTGTGAACTATGATATAGTTGCACTGAATACTAAATGAACTAAAATACTTCACAGCTCAAAATAATTACTTGGAGGTGTTGGCATGGTGTTAAAGTGTTTCACCGTGGATTATAGCTTGTATCTTATTTTGCTGGGCTTACTCCAGCTGGCATCAGTAGGCCTATGATCTTATTGCTGTATTAACAAATGAAGAATGCAATGAGTGTTGTTTACCTCATAGAAGCCTCTGACCAGTGCCTCAGTCTGCTGCACCACACCCCTCTCCACCCTCCATTTGGCCATTCGCTCTATATAATCCTTCTTGTTCTTCTCAGTCACCTGCAGGTTGGAACCACCTGACTTCAACTCCCGCTCCGTCACCTAGCAACACAGGAAGGGCCTAGTTAACATGTGAGAGAGATCTACATGTATAACAGATCGCTAATGCTGTCATCTATGGTGACAAATACAAGCACACGAGCTGACCTGGCCAAAGACTTCCTCGTTGACGGTGAAGGTGAGGTCCAGGATGTCGGTGATGTCGTTGTCTTTCATCCACTGCAGAGACTGGTGGAACTCCTCGTCCAGATACTCCAGATCAGACAGGTCTGTTGGCCTGTAGAACACACAGAGGTCACACATGCAACCCACAAAGCTACTGTATATACAGTACACAGGTATACAGTGCTTGTATACCAGGGTACTGTACTGTTGGCTAAAATAACAAGGACAGGAAGGACATGAACCATAAGTTAAAGTTAAAGCCTATGCAGTGGAAACTTAGTGTTTGAACAAAATTATTTCATGGTGAAAAACTGATTTGATCTGAGTGAAATTATGCAGGTTACGCTTTCATGATTGTGTGTAAGTATGTGTGTATAAGTATGTCTCCAGAATAACAAACATCTACCCACACACACACACACACACAATTACATCACAAAGACATAAATGAGACATTATAAATGTTGTGATGTGTGTGGGTGTACTGACAGTCTGAGGAGGGCCTTGTAGAAGGGTCTGGTGAAGAAAGCATCCAGCAGGTACTGGTGAATCAAAGCCAGGCCCAGGATACGACCGCTGAAACGGAACCTGGACACACACACACACACACACAGACACACACATGCACGCAAGAAATCAGTAAACTACAACTAAGACGCTGTCACATAAAAGTAATATTCCATCACACATGCCAGTCTCTCTCTCACAGACCAATATACCAATATCACAGACCATAAACTATCTACATTACATTTTTATGTTAAGTAATCAATATTCCAGTCTTACCTGTACTTGAAGGTACACTAACATAACTACAGAGAGCAAACAAGTGTACAGTGCTGACTGGATGTTCACCTTTGACATGGTGCACACAACACATAAGTTGCTGCTTGGAAATTATAGAGATTACCGCTCACATAGCCTCATGTTTCAGTGACATGTTTCCTAGTTAATACACCTAACAGTAATTTAATTGTTTCATAAAAGACTGATTAACTGTGTATGAGCGTGTGCGACATTCCATACCATTCCAGATGGTTCTCCACAAATGCTGACATGGGGCTGATTTGAACGGTGTAGGTGTCATTGGCTGAGTATTCGAACAGGCCGTAATACGGATTAAACAACTCCTGAGACAAGAGGAAGAAGAACTCTCTGGACGGGCCGCTGTAATCTAACCTGAAAAGACAAGAAGACACAGAGAGGCAATTAAATATTGATAATATAAAATTCTTTGGGCCTATAAAAACACATTATGGGTGATGGGCTATCTATTTATCTATCTATTTATACCTCTCTGTCACAGTTTATTTCTCATTCCATGCAACATGATAAAAACAAACATGCGGGCCATTTAAGTCACAAGATTGAAAAGCTTGTGAGACTAGCACATAAACTACCACAGGGTGATACATTTAGCATGTGTGTCTTACCCCTCCTCCCCCAAGAAGGTGACGTAGAGCTTTGTTCCTCTGCAGCTCTTTGCGGGAGTACGCCATCACCTGGTTAAAGGTTCCTTCCAGCAGGTGCTCTCTCCTGATCAGCAACCTACAATGAACACGACAGATCACACATCACACTGGAACTACAACCACTCCTAAAGTTTGACCAGACACCAAAAAGAAAAGTCTATTTATATTATCAGCTGTTCAGCTTCTGTAAATTTGTTTATGTACTGTCTAAAGTACAAAGTAAAGTAAATTTAGTAAATTTACTAGAGAATAGAATATTTACTAGAGCATTTGCTGTAACTGCTACAATGTGATGGGAGCATATAACAACATGGTATTAGGTCTGTCCATAGTTCAGTTTTATTTTGGAGGTACAATAAGTTGTTTCATATGTGTAATGCTGTCAGTCTTACTTGATCTTGCCTGGTCCTTGGCCATAGCCCTTGGCTTCTAATTTCCTGTAGAAGTTTCTTAGTTTGGCTTCGAAGTCTCTGCGGTAAGGAGCTGGAGCCCTGGCCCTCTGCAAGCCTACACACACACACACACACACACACACACACACACACACACACACAAAAAAAAAATGTTAATGCTGACAGTTGAGCTAGCTGTGAATGGCACTAATTCTGACTTATTTTGAAATAATACCAATGGTAAAAAAGAAGTTCTTGACCACCTCAATAAAGTAGGATGAAACAATATAATAATATAATATAATATAATATAATATAATATAATATAATATAATATAATATAATTAATACTGAACACTTTAGACCTCCATAGAAAATGGAGGATATGAAGTTACAGCAGTTGAGCTGAAATATAGATAGATGAAATAGATGAAAGTGCAAGCTCCTTTTACAAACTCAAGATAGTCTCTAAAACCAAGTTAGAAAAAAGGCATTTAAAAAAAAACAGCAAAAAGAATCACCTCATGTATTGATCTTTTAGGTGAATTTATTTACAATCAATAGGATGACAAATCTGCTGACGCATCTTGGCATAAAGCCTTCCTCAGTAATAGTAATTCTGCCTATTCCTCTAAAATGGAGATAACATGATTGCACACCCTTAGATAGATGAGAGAATGTTCAGAGTCATACATCATGATCAAATTATAGACTGCATATTTCACATTAATGAAGATAATTTCACCACTAATTCTTTTTTCTTGCATATAAATCAAGATGATATACAAATGTAGGAAGACCATGTTCTCTTTGACCACTAGCCTTGAGTTTGTTTCCTGCATTTGTTGCCCGATATCTCACAAAACCAGGGTAGTCACAAGATTAAGGTGTTTTAAGGTGTGAGTGAAGTCAGTATACAGCAACTGTAACACAGAATGTATTGATACCCAGTGGACATCAGACAGTTTGGCTTTGGTTTGAAAGCTGAGCAGAGGTTTCCTGGTGGCATATGGTCTCATATGGACACTGACCAGGTAGTCATGATGATCCCTCTGATCTGACTCTAGTCAGGGTCTTTTGTTACATGCCAATCTCCAGCTCATATTTTACAAGTCAACGTAAAAAATGGTGGATCTTTCTTACAGTGAGACTGACTGACCGACTGGGAGCAGTTCAGCTGAGCTCACAACGTCTCTTACTCTGTTTTTCCAGGTCAGGTTTCCACAAAGACAATAGCACAGCTAACGAATGAAGCACAATTACAAGCCAGACTTCCCTGCTGTGACCCAATTTCCCTTTATAGAACCTCCCATCAATAACTTGCATACTCCAACACACACACATACACACACACACACTTGGGGCCCGCTTGAGGTCTAGTGGAGATCGTTAAGATAACATTAGTGGACCCTAACATAGCACAGCAGGCTCTGTCAAACGGCAATGATTACTATTATGGGGTTTCTCTGTGTGTGCATGTTTTTCTAGCAGAATCCAGATAGCACGCTAAATTAATGAGCATCTTTACTGTTAAAAAGGCTCCAGAGTGCGTTCACTGCACTTACATATGTGTGTAAGTATTTGCCCACTGGTTCCTGTGATAGCAAACACCGTGGCTTTAGGTGACAGGCAGTTAAAACACATATGTTGGTGAAGTCTGGAACCAGCAGCTGAAAGCTTTGAAAATCTGAAAAATCTCCCATCTAGGAAAATGCCAAGCTACTAGCTTGTACCACTACCACTAACCTGTTATCAACATGTGAAACATGAGTATGAACTAAGCTCTGTATGTATAAAAAATTCTACCACTTTTTATGTGTACTTGATGTGTGTGATGTGTGTGATGTGTCATGAAGAAAATTCAAAAAGTTCCTTCTAAGGGAAGACCCATAGGTGTTTTAATGTGAAAGGCTGTCTGTAATGGCTGCCATCAGCTCATGTCAGTTACAATAAGCTCTTTTTATTTTGGCATCTCCATTTCAAAAAAGAAAAATCTCCCCTGCACCTACTCATAAAAACTACTGACAGTGCTTTGCATTTTGTACTGGCATGTCTAAGCTGCTCTCTGCTGAATAACACTGAAATGCAACACACATCTTCACTTTGTTGTATTGTGTTTTGTTCTGTATTTCAGCTTGTTTTTTGTTTAGTTTCTTTTAATTTAGACGTTTTAAATTTATGGAGACTGGGACGTTATCTGGAGGAGAGATGACAGGTAATAACAATAATTACATTTAGTCAAGGGATATTTAATGTTTCATGTCAGGCAGAGTGAACGCCAGACATTTGTAACTGGCATGCTGGAGGACCTACCGGGAGAGTTCTGTGGTGAGGAGGCGGGTGAACAGCGAGGAGAGAAGCTGAAGCCGGGGTGGATGGGGTGAGGTGGAACATAAGACATGATTTCCTCTTCAAATAAACTGCAGGAACAGGACACAGAGAGGACATTATTTCACTGCATTGCAGAGTCCAAAGTGTAAGTTGGGGATCTAGGTTGGTACTAGGTACTAGGTTTAATGTTGAGTGACGTTCTTTACCTTAGCAGGATGACCAGGTCTGCATCACATGACAGCTTCTCCACGCCCTGGGTACCTTCTGTCCGGATGTAGTGGATCTTCTCCCTGTACAAGAGTCCAATTCAGTTACTTGTTCATAGAGGTAAATACCTGGGGCACTGAGACCTGACTTTTTGAGGTCTGTCAAGATAGATGTAACCTATTTTGTGCTTATTGGATGGTTCCAATCAGTCGTCCTCATAGCCTCTATTACCAATAGATTAGAAGGCACAAGCAATCCTGTGGATGTGAACGGTCAAATCATACTGACAATTATTCTTTCATGTTACAATGCAGCTTTCATCCTCCTAGACCAACAACCCCCACAAGTATGTTTCAGAAATGAAATTCTGATAACTTCGGTACTTCCTCTGTATCTATTTGTTTTTGCTGCAGTGATGACCCAAAGCTTTGCTGGGTTGGGGACTGGACTGGCAGGATAAATCAGGCAGGAAATTGCTCCAGTGACCAACAGATGAATCTGCAGTTGTACTGGGAAAAGTGCATTCCTGGCAAAGAGTGATGATATCAAATAAGATAAATGTGTTTTTCCATGGAACAAGCATTGTGAATCAGGAACCCTATCTGTCTAAATATATGGAAACTGTCCATGGAAATAGAGAGTGAGGATAAAAATAAAGATACACATCATTATTTGTGAATCAGTTCTTTAAAAATCAGTTACCTCAGCGCATGGTTTCTGCTCAGGCTGGGCTGTCGCTCCTGCAACATGTCAAATATGTTTGGCTGTCGAAGGAACGCCACTATCTTGTCATTGTAAGCTGGTGAGAAAGGTACAGAGACAATGACAGAGGCTGAGTCTAAAAAGTGGTCAGAAAGAACTGTTAAAACTATGTACTACATGTGGTTGATCATGGCTTCAAATTAATAATGAGATGTTATGACAGTGCCTACATGGAGCAGTCAGTTGTGGGTCAGGTTGATGCTGGCTTCGTATGGCAGCTACCAGACTGTTTCCAGGCCTGGCCATCAGAGAAGCCCCACGACTCCTGGACACATCAGAGGCCTGAGAACAAACAGGACACAGCTGTTGTTCAAAGAAACAAAACTAAATTAGATAAATTACATGAATAAACCTTAAAAACCTGATGATTCTCAGGCAAGTTCTAGAGATTAAAAAAATACATTTACATGTTTTCTAAGAGGATTTGTGAAGGTTTATTATGGACATCAGAGCTGATAACATCCTCCGAAAGTGTAAGTCACACTGGATCTAAAGATGTGTATAATGTCTGCATGTTCAGATTTGACTGAGTTATGACTCACAGCTGAGGTGCCTTAATTGCCTTAATGAGTCGTGTGTCACAGCCACTGCTTCTGCTATTGCTACATCTGTTGACTGTGTTGATAAGCAGGCAAAACCAACAGCTACACTATAATAACTAACTTCCTGATGTTTTTATGACACCAGACATAAAAAAACAGGCATAAAACTTCCCCGGGCCATTGTTCTGATTATATTCTGATATGGCTATAAAATGTTTTCAACTGATCATTTCACCTGTGATAAATCTGGTATTCCATGTGTGTAGATAATGTCAGTATATCAGCAGGACATGATCACCAAAGCATTAACAACAATTAAATTAAACACACATCAGTGAACCATACTGTTGCACTAGGCATTTCTCTCCTGTTTGAGCAATGGTTGTTAGAAAGGTCACAGACAGGGTGGGGAAGTCAGAAATTGAAGACAACAAGTGATTTAGAATAGAGGCAGCCTCACTGTTTAAGAGCATACAGAAAACAAACAGGGAGTAAAATGTGTACCAGCAATCATTTTCCAATACATTTTCAAGCTGTATCTCCAGCTACATTAACTGTGCTGCTTTTTGCCATATCTTATATTCCAAAGTGAGGGAGCGCAGGAAGGGAAATTTATGTGGAATCAAATTGTGACTAGTGAGTAACTCAGATTGGATATGTATTGAACTGTTGTGTTTATACCTCTCCTGCGCTGTAGCTGCGTAGTCTCTGTAGGTGTTGTCTGTGGGCGAGGTGGCCAGGCAAGCGGCCGTTCTGCAGTGGGATCCGGGGGTCGATGAAGGTTGTTGCTCGACTGTTGTGGTCCACAAAGAAAGACTAGGAGAAATGAAAACATATGAACTGAAATGACATCTTTTAATGACACTATGTAAGGCAAAATATTAATTAGCAAACTACTTTTCCACATTAAAATGAAAAACTACAATATTCCACCTTAAATATGACAGACCGTATGCAGGACATTACATGTGAGTGTGTGTGTGTGTGTATTTACTGGTTTCATATTCTGGTCTGTTTTAGAATGTAGAGTATGTAACTTCAGCTACACTTGATAGACAGTGGACTGCATTATAACTGACCTTCTCTGGTCATTATGCAGCTTAAAACAACACAAAGAAGCATCAGTCAAGTGTTCTGTCCTTGGTTCATTTTGCTTTGTTAGCCTTTCCACGTATGACGCACTGCTGACTATCAGGTATCAACATCCATCCACTCCTATAAAACCATTAAAAGGTCGTTCTACATGTGTAAAGTGTCGTACCTTGCCCTGGGGGTCAGTCTTGATCTCCCAGCCCCTCGGCAGTTCCAGCTGGGTGTCTGCAAACTTGTTGAGGAAAACCACCAGGTCCCGGTTGTGCTGGTAGCGTTCAAAGTTCCTGGCATCGCGGCGCACCTTCAGAATCATGTGTTTCACACAGCTGCTGCTGGTGAACATCCGGTAGGCTGCCTGGAGAGCATGAACAAGTTTACATTGATATTTAGAAAAGTAAGGTACTGTACCACTGACAGAAAATGCTGTTTTGATCTTTACACCATGACATCTGAGATTTCAGAGTTGGCTATTGAACAGACAGGTCTCAATACATTTCCCTATCCTGCCTGTTGTCTCAACCCCAAGCTTGTTTGCTCCTGCTGAAGGTGTAAATTGTTACAAACAACTCACAAATAATTTAATTAATTTGAAAAAAAAACCAAAAAAAAACCAACTCATTAATCTCCTAAAACAGTTGGTCAGTGTTTTTATGAGATGTTACTCAAACAGGAGGACACAGCGCATTTGTTGGGGAATATTTTCAGTAGTGGATTAATCCACATTTAGTGCTGTAGTCAGTATTTGGGGCAACAGGACAGTGTACATGAAACTGAGTCAAAATATACTTTTAGATGTATGTTCATTGTAATGAAGGAACATGTGTTTTAAAAGTTTTTGGACAACAATGGCACTCTATGGCTCAGAGGAATTATTATGAATAGATTGTTGATAATAGATAAATATAGAATATCACCAGATGGATTCATTAAATTTTCATGACTTCAGTTTCCACCTGCTGTCTGTATCATCAGTGTGGTACTTTAAAACAGATGACTATCTGCTGAGAGTAGCTGTATTACAGCCACAATTCACTGCAACATACAGTAAACAGGTGTGAATGTGTGTGTGTGTGTGTGTGTAGTACTCACATAGTTACTGTGCAACACAGTGAAGAATTCTGGATGTGTGATGAACTTGACAGCAGGTGACTGGAGGAGATGGCTGATCTTCTGGTGATTGACAGGGGAGGCGGGAGCTGCAGACAGACAACAGGTTAATTATTTCATTTAAGTCAACAGTCCCTCAAATGGCATGAAAATACAGATGATGTGACTTTAAAGCATGAGGTGGGTCATTAATGTACCTGTCTGAGCAGAATCAGAATCAGTCTCTGTGCTGCCGCTCCGCTCTAACCTCTGACTGCCTCCTTCCTCCTCTGTGGCCATGGTCCTCTGGATGTTTTGGTACCTGCAGAAACAAAAAGCCATCCTCTTACAGGAGAAGGATGAAATGTGTGCTTCTTTGGCTTGGGAAGTATTCCTGGGTTCTTAAAGGGTATCTGCATCTTTCACATCTTTCACATTTCGCTGTTTTTAATACATAATGAGTGCTATTTATAATGAAATAACGACTTAACATTTGAAGGTTTTATGTAATGTTAATGCACTGCATAATCTTCAACAGCTTATTCTTTAGATTTTCATTGCAGTCACTTACACATGATGTGTAACACAAAGGCTGTTGGTTTGAATTCCATCTCCAGTCACCAGATGTCAGCCTAACTTCACTATAGGACCTGTATTGGACTACGCTACTGTACTGACTGACTGTTCAATTCTTTTCCTCCTTCCACTCCCTCCTTATTTATACATATATATATATTTCCTCCTTCCTTGTTGCCTTTTTCAACACTTCTCAGTTTAAAAGGATATTTAGCTTGATGAAAACACAACTAAAAATAATAATATTAATTGGTAACATTGATGATGACACTGGCTATACATAATACTGTGGAATTGAAATTTAACATTCAATATTCACCTGTTTAGCAGTTTAAAAAAAAAAAAATACAATTCTTTCAGTAGCTTAACTAGTGTTTTCATTTTTAATAATAAAAATTATAGAAATGTTATTTTATGTTATATTTATTGCTGCCACCATGACAGAATATTTGGAGAATCCTTGTCATGTTATAACAACAATATCTTTCATGATGTAATTATATATATTTTTAAGTTATTGAAAAACTTATTGTATCTTATTTAAAAAAGAAACATTTGTTATAACATCATATATCAGTGAGCTTCCAGATTCATGTTTCAATACATTTCAGTATTGTTATAATATGCTTGACAACACTAGGTCAAAAGCTCCCTCTCTGACCTCCTGTTGAGTTGTTCCATCTGCTGGGTAGATCCTGAGCGGGGGATGCCGTGGTTACACTTGCCGCCGTGGCTCGGCCTCTGCCAGGTTGTAGTCCGGTTGACGTGGTCCACGTAAAAAACTCTGCCGTGGCTGTCAATTCGAGCCTCCCAGTCTGTGACAAAAGAGAGGAGGGGGAGGAAGAGAGAAAAGTTATTAGATATGTTTTTACATCGCTGTTAGGATGTAATATCAATCCTGGTATAACATGCCATCCCTTTGAGAAAAAGAAATTCACAAAAATCTTCTTCTTAGTAAGTTATTTTTGTCTGTAATTGAGTTTGAGTCCTTCAATTGAATTAACTGATTTTTGGCCACTTGGGGGCAGTAAAACAAGCTGCAAACACAACACTGACACACCTTATGGAATAGACGTGGATAACTTTTAGTTACGAGTTGCCTATTTTTGCATCAAACCAACATCAGCATCCAGTTGGAGTTGAGTTTGTGTCCATCTGATGAACCCAAGTCTCTAGACATTTACCTCCACCAGCTCCTGAAAAAATGGCTCTTTGGCTGTTAGACGCTCAACTACATTCACCAGCTAGTCTCTAACTGTATCTATCTGCTGTTTGGTGCTGAGCAGGCAGTGCACAGTGGGTTAATCAAAGCTTTTTCACAGAAAACAGCTGCCTCCTGCTGCTAGAAACCAGAATGATGGAGTAAACAGTAAACCGTAAACAGTGGAGATGGGCGCTGTAAAACCAAAACAATCTGGAGGAAGTTGCTAAAATATCCATAGAGCTGAGAGGAACTGCAGAGTTGATTACAAGAATTGCTATTTTTATCACTATCTTGCATTATACACAGTCATGGTTATATAAAAATATTGATTACAGCAGCTTTACAATCAATTTTTCTTAGTCCAACTATTTTCTAAAAACATGTCTCAAATTACCAACGCTTCAATATTCATAAGAACTGTAATGAATATTAGTGGGGTTGATCATTATGTTTCACTTTTTTTTAAAGAGAAACAGGAGAGACACGATAGTCGTACAGTCACTTACAACAATCTGACTGGTACAAGAAACAGTCACATTAACACTAATAGCAGCAGCAATTATAATACTACTCATAGTAATAGCATTGAGCTAGTATCTACAGTCTTAGCACTAATACTACTACAATACTAATACTGTTAAAAATCTCAGGTATAATCGACTTTTGTATATAGCTTATAGGTTATATTTATCAGCTGATTTATGAAGGATTCTACAGAACAAAACTAACAGTTTTTGCTTAATGATGACTGTAACTTTTGTTAACTTTTGTTGCCTGAGTGGTTTGAACTCATTTGAATTCTTGTCATAGAATGTATCTATGGTGCAGAAACAGCTTTACAGAACCTGAAACTGGAAAGCTGTCGTCGTTGTTGTTGTGACTGTCTGATATATCACAATTAGGATGTTGTTTGGCTTGTAAATGTCCGTGTGTGAATGTGTGAGACAGGGACCGTAGCAGCTTTTCTCAGCTCTGACTAACTGCTGTGGGAGGAGGAGGAAAATGAAGACTTCCCCCTCAGGACAGGAAAACCCGCCACTAGCTGTCACGACTGGCTCTACCCACACACACACACATACACACACACACACACACACACACACACACACACAAACACACACACACTTATTGCCAATCCTGACCATATTTAGGAAGTTGGTATTCCTACCTTTGCTTTGTAGCCTTGCTCCATTTCATCAGGCTGAAGGTGGTGTGGGTCAGGTTTTAGTTGATCTAATAGTAACACTCACCTGCTCTCTTAGTTTCTAAAGAAATGAAACTGTGATTGTGATCGGGCTTTGATCTCTTGCTCAAACACAAAGTGCAGTTGAGTGTCACTAGATGTAAATGTAGCTGTGTGCCTGTATGTGTTGTAAGTGGATCCAGCCCATGGTATCAAACACTTGAACAGAGTGTTGTACATGCTGCTTATCTACTGGAAAGCACTTGACCACATCTGACTGCTATTCTGAAAGTCAAGGAGGAAGGAACTTCACATTGGTTTATTCTGTAGCAGATGAACTGTGGGCTACAACTTAAGCCCTGTTTTTTAAAGCCTGTATTGGATTACATTTTGGGAAATTGGCAACATTCCAAAAATGCAGGATGTTTTTCTATTAGTGTTCCTCTTTGCAACTATCACTGAATCACTTTGATACCTAAGAAAACTTAAAGGTTCTCGTCTTTTTGTTGGGTCTTTTTTCTATGATATCTAAGCAGATTTATGGACATTTATTTGTGATTGATATCAGAGATAATAATATCCTTGAGAAGTTTAAATCACACTGAATCTAAAAATATGTGAATCATGTCTGTGTGTTCAGATGTGACTGCATTATGACTCAGGAGTGTGATATTTGATGCAAATTGTGGCAATCTGGCAGTAAGGGTGTGAAAGTACCATAATTTCCTCCATGACCTTTGTGTCACAGCCTCTGTTGCTGCTGCTACTGACTGTGTTGGTCCCTTCTGTGTCCCCCTTGCACCTCCTAGGGGAGATGTGCCTTTTCAGAGTCTGAAAATCTCTAGGGAACAGATCAGGTATGAATCATCCCTGGCCAGCAAAAGAATATTTTCATCCACTTCAGATTTTACATAAACATAGCAATGTTCAAGAATGTTAGGACATTAGCACCCTCGACGGGCGTGGAGTTGTTGGGGCCCGATCAATGCCACTTGCAGTTTTAATTCATGTTTATATCATGGTAGCAAAATGGGCAGCAGCAACAAGCTATATTAGTCTTTCTCAAATCTTCCCACTGTTGTTGGTGTCATTTGTTTAGAGCCTGCTGCTGACTTTACTGCACACCCTAACATCCTGCAACTATTTAGCACTAGTGTTAATTTCTGAGGATGCACAAAACCAGTGATGCAAATGAATTCAGGTTAATGCATGGTTGAGACAGAGCAGATATTTCTTGTGCTGATCCTAAAGATAGGAATCAGGGCCGATCCAGGCACAGTTGAGCAGATTGATATTGGCTAAAATAAAGCCAATCACATGCCAATCCTTTTATTACTGAACGCACCTACGCACACCACTGGAATCAGGACGTGGATAGCCTAGCTTAGCATGTCCACAGTTCAAAAATACACCTTTGAACACCTCCAAAGCTCAGCAATTGACCCTTGGTATCTCGTGGTGCAATGGTACCAAGCCTGGCAACCTCTGAATCAATGAAGACCAGCGATCCCTCCAACCATCCAATACTGCGTGCAAATCCAACCATGAACCAAGCAGCACAGAGCAGTATTAAGCTGTACATTCAAAACTAAAGGAGTACGCCAGGAGGAAGAAAATGACAAACAAAGAGGAGATGAAATGTGTTTGGAAAATAAAGAGACATGGCAGCATGCACACACAAACAGCCTCACTCACAGCAAACCAAGGTGTTGGGATGAGACTCCAGAGTAAGACTGGGAGCTGTTGGTTCTTACTTGGAGGTAAGGCTTGGTCAGTGGCAGCAGGAAAATGGTTTAGGTCATGGCTGGGTCGCAGGACTGGAACATGGCCAACAGGAGGGGAGAAGCCTGAGCCTACAGGACATCAGAGAGACAGTATCGGATAAATTACCATAAGGCTGGGGATACACTATATCACCTGTCAGACTAGGAAAAGATTGGACATTGCACACTTAGGATGCAGAATTTCAATTTTTTGTCACACTCACAGTAACCATATAAGGCCATTAACCCTAGGAATTACATTTATACCGGGCAATTCTTCAGTGCATGATTTCCAGTGTCAACATTCAGTTCCAATGCAGGAAGTAGTGTGCCCTTTATGTATGTAGTTTCCACAACCTTTCCCTAATCTTAAAGCTTGATTAACTGATGTTTTGGCCACTTGGGGGCAATGGAACAAGCTGTAAAAGCAACATTAGCATTAATTTGGAGTCATGTTTACAGCCACCTGTACAGCACATGTAAGTCCAATATTCATTCTCCTATTAGCTATGGTTTGGTCTCCACCAATTCCTGAGGGGAACATCTAGCACTTTAGTTCATCAGCTAGTTGCTAACTTTTTCTGTCTGCTGTTTGGTGTTGGGCAGGTAGCTTACAGTGGGTTTATTAGAGCTTTGTGAACATAAACAGTAAAGTTGTAGAACCAAAACCAGCTAAGAAAGTTGTGGTAATTCAGTGTTGGTTTGTAATGACAAGTAATCCCTGGCAGACTGTAATTTGACCCACTGGTTATATAAAAATATTGATTGGTGCAGCTTTAACCATACCATAGTTTCCATGTACTGAAGTTCAATGCCAATGATTTTTTGAGGTTTTCACAGAATCGTCCAATATCAATGTTTTGTCTTGTGATAAGAGTGGTATTTCACGATGTTCAAGTATCCCCTGGCACATTACACAATACTCATTCCACATCACCTCAGCATAAACTGCACTCTCATTGGTTCTTGGCAGTTTCTTTGTGATCAGTCTCTGACAGCATTTCCATTTGCTATTAAAATGCAATTTGTGACTGCATATGTGATCCGGATGAGGGAAAATGTGTCTTAATGTGAAGTGGAAATAAACAGAACATGCTTTGAGATGGGAATATGGTAAGAGCAGCTGCAGTCAGCCTGGTGGAAATGTAATCCATACAATGCTATCGCATTAAAGAGGAAGCATTCCCCCACTGGGTGGAAACATTATCGCCAAGGCAGAAACATCACTGTCAATGAACAGAGCACAATCACTGTGAGTAACGCTATCAATGAGTAACTATGTCATCAACACAGGTTCTGCTTACTGCACTCTTATCCAGAATAACCTCCCAGAAATGATTATCATGATATGAACCAAAAATCTGATGTCAGTTGACAGCATGCGGTTCTCATCAGTTACAACATCACAGCTGAAAAAATAATCAGGAACTACACAGTGAGCATAACATAGCACTGAACCAACTGTGACTACGTCCAAACATTACAAGTACAGAAACAGACAATATCATGAAGCTTGTGTGTTCATTAAACCTCCAGGTAACATAATGTACAGAATGGACTTTTCAGTGAAGCTGGAGACAGCTTGTCTACTACAGTTTTCAGTTTTTAACAAGGAAATTCTCTGTAGAATAACAATATCAGACACAAAGGTCATGTCTGAGGACATGTAGGCCTTTGCTTTCTCGCCAAAACCTAATAAAAAAATAAACAAATAATCATTCAATTATGTGTCTAAATTAACTATAGTTAAGCGATTAAATCCTAGTCTTATAATGTGAAATAAGGCAATAATAATCTCTTGTCCAGAGCTCTAGTCCAGCACACACCCACAGGTCCAACAAAACCTCCAACAGTTTTATCCCAAAATAACTCTTACACACAGATACTCACTCTGCAGATATCTTTAAATAGCTACAACTCAGCACTTATCGCAGCATTACTCACTCACTTCCCTGTTTATTCTGCTGCATGTTAGTCCTCTACAATGTTTACATCATACTACTCGAGGCAGAAGACCCACATTTTGTCTTCCGAACGCACACATCCAAAATCATTTCCAGCCAATACAGTATATATGCATTACAACAGATGTCTAAAGAAACTCCAGGGTTTTATCAAGTTCTAAAATGATAGCTGATAAAATCTGGGACAGAATCAACTCTCAAAATGCAAAAACACACACTGTAGTGAGTTAAAAATATCAAATCCAAAGGTATCATAATGGTAATACTAGAATACTAGATTAATAACAACAACTGGATCAGGTTTGATTTTTCAGTAAAGG
This sequence comes from Lates calcarifer, assembly GCF_001640805.2. Classification (NCBI taxonomy): domain Eukaryota; kingdom Metazoa; phylum Chordata; class Actinopteri; family Centropomidae; genus Lates; species Lates calcarifer. The sequence continues at coordinate 5,184,143 of NC_066856.1, read as the reverse complement.
CCAGGAACAGCCTAAAAATGTGTAGCGATTCATGGAATAAGAAAACATTTTATTTTCAAAATAAAAAACATCTTCAGGTTCAGTATGTGCTAGTGTGTTTTGATGGGAACAGGGAGGTAAAAAGACAAGAAAACCATTTGAAAGAACAAACCTGGCAGGGAGTCTGGCACTGTGCTGATTGCATTTCAGAGGAGGGCAATTTCATTTTGTTTCTGCGAGAATGTGTGTGGGCATGTGTATGTCTGTATGTGTGTGTGCGGAGTATGCGTGACCTACTTTGTATCACAGTCATGTATCACAGTCTATAAAGTCATCATGTAAAATGCACAAGTACAGTATAAAACATGAAGAGGTATACAGTGAAACAAGGCCAGTCTAACAAACTAAACTAACAGACCATATGCACTGGCTAAAACTGAAGGTGAATTTACAGTCATTTCTCTATTGGTATCAAATGCCTTGATTGTGCACATTAAAAATTTCTGATTAGGTGTTTTTTTTGTTTTTTTAAATTTACTTTTATTCAAGGAAGATTTAAGATTTAACCTGAACATCTGAGTAAATGCTGCTGCTACTAGCTTTGTCAGTATTAGCTTAACTAAAGCCTTTTTCACACATGGTGTATGTAACATTTCTGGCTTCATTTATCTGATAAATGTTGATGGTTTTTAGGCTTTCAAACACAGGTTTAATGCTCTTCCCATCTCACTGTGAATTTCCACAATAAATCTTCTCATCAATGACAACAGGTATTAGATTAAATATTGAATATTGCATTTTGCTGCCTGTTTTACACTGAACCTGAGAGCACCCGCATGAACAGCCAGCGTGAAAAAATAAAGGGTGATATACCTGCAAAATAATGTCTCAGCATAGGTACATTTCCACAGCACTCGTCACTCTGCTTCTTTGAATTTCTCTTTTTGCCAGAAGATTTTTGTTCTTCAATAATTTCTAATTGCCTCTATTTGTCAAACTTTTCTGTTATTTTTTTTTGGATCAGTGAAAATGAGAGGCAAAACTGCCATCAAGAAAGCGAGCAAGCGATTACGCACATGGAGCTGCTGGAAGGCTTTTACTGTGACTGATGATCTGATGATCAACCCAATATCATGTAAAAAAAAATGAATACAAATATTTTTAGCTGTAGAAGGAAGGCAGTTCCTCTATAATTTAAATTGGTTCATTCACAGTACAGTAGTACAGTGCACTTTGATACAGGCGGAGGGAGATACACCCTATTGTAAGAGATAATACCCCACATGATAAAATGGAGGTTGAGAACCACTTAAATCAATTACAACCAAGGAACAAATTTGGAGTGTAATTTAACTGCTTATACTGTCAGTGCTTGTAAGATTTAATCAAATTAAACATATCATCATAACAAATATCATATAATATATTTTATCATCTTGTTTTCTGTTTTAGTCATTGTAAAATATGGTTCTTGAGCTTTAAAAATCATACTGTTTGCATTGCTAGGCAACAATTAGCGACAGGAGGCAATATGGGGTTGTTTTGAAGTAAATAATGAGAATTTTACTCATTGCTTTAAAGCTTTGAACCTACAGTAGTGCAGAATTTTGCTCCAGAGTAGATAAACTTATACAACTCCCATTTTCTTTCTCCTTCCTGTTGCAGCTGTCCCTCACACCTGCAGGCTTTTATTATGTTATTATGTTACGTTTTGACCTTTTACAGAAAAAGTGACTCGGATGCTTATTCAGTCCAACATGAAAAATTGCCAACAAGCGCAGGTCAGACAGGTGCTTTAAAAACACAAAACACAGCAACTACCCCCCGGCAAGGCTGTGTGTGTTGTTCGCCTGACCTCTGAGCCTCCAGCAGACAACCAATGAGAAGGTCACGTTTTATCTCACCGATGCTGTTCCTATCGCTGGGCCCGGCCACCGCTGGTTCCCCCTGCTCTCCCCTCCTGGCCTCCTTCCGCCTCCCCGTCCTCCTCTCTCCTCCTGCCCCGCCCACCTCCTGGCCCTCTGGTGTGTTGTCGCCATCGGGGACCGACTCGAAGGCGCTCTCCTCGTCTTCATCTTCGTCCTGGGAGGAGAACACGGTGCTGCCGGAGAGTCTGTTGCTGTCCACCGATGAGAGGCGGGTGTGGCTGCAGAAGCGGCCCCTCCCCTCGTAGCCCGAGTTGCTGTAGCAGGACGTGCTGTAACAGGAAGTGCTGTAGCAGGAGGTGCTGTAGCAGGAAGTGTCGCAGAACTCACACTCGTTTTCGCCTGGAGGTCTGTGAGTGCTCCCGCCAACTCGTCTTCCTCCCCCGTTACTGGAGTCCCCTTCTTCGCTCTCCAAGCAGGAGGGAGAGATCCTCCTGACTGCCGCATGTACTCCACTCTCACCTTCCAGGAGCTGGTTAAGCTCAGAGAGCCGTTCAATGGAGAGGCTGCGGGGTAGAGACCGGCGGCAGCAGGGACCTGGACACTCTGGGACCTGCAGATATACAAAGACACAGACTTAGATTTAAGTTGCTTTAGCCCGTGTGAATGTTATTTAGAAGTCTATCACTGGCTGTACCTGAGAGGGAGACTGGGTTGTGTCCTCCTCCTCCTCCTCATCCTCCTGCCCCTCCTCCTCTCTGTCTTTGGAGGTTTTGAGTGTCGGTGATGTGGAGGTGGTGTCCTCATTGGTGCTCATATTCTCTCCCTCCACGGCCTCTTCCTCCTCCTGGCTGGGAGCTCTTTGATGGGCTGAAGGGAGACTGTGTAGGAGGTGGTGAATCCGTATGTAGTGGGATCGTGGCAGTCTCCGGCTCGCCGCAGGCTGAAGCGATCACCGTTTCCAGCTCCGACACTGGAAGGGAGCAGGGGCGGTTTTTGCGGCGTGAGGGAGCATGGGAGTTGTAGTTTGAGAAGAGGGACTGGCAAGCGCAGGGGGCGCAGCTTCTCTCTGCTCCCTCTGTCGTCTCCTGTGACGCACCTTCTGCTGGTTCTGCGGGAGCCTCCTGGGTTGTGCTGTTTTCCTCTGCGGGAGCCTCTGCAGTCGTAGCTCCATCATTTGTTGTTACTGCTACAGGATTGTCAGAGTTTTGGGTTGGCGGTGTTTCACCCGTAACCTCCTTTTCTTCTTCTGTCACCTCCTCAACCTGGGCTGCAGACTCTTCTCTCTGCTCCTCCTCTCCTTCCCCCTGCTGCCTTTCCTCCTCTCCTCCCTCATTTCCTCCCACTCCACTGCTCTCCTCCTGCTGTTGAGCCGAGGCCCCCTCCTCCTGCCCCACCTGGGGCTCAGCGGAGGGGGGCTCCTCCCTAACAGTCGCCTCCTCCTCCATGGTTCCATGCTCCACCTCTGGTGAAGCCTCGACATCCTCCTTCTCAGCGGCAGGTTGGACCTCCTCGGGTGTGGACACCTCAGCTGCGGAGGCTTGGAGCGGCGGAGGCCTCAGGGGGGGCATCCAAGGGGAGGTCAGGCATGTCAGGTCCCACACTTAGTGTGTCGTCATCAGGTGCATCGGCAGCATGGTTGACATCTGCTGCATTTCCCCCGTCAGGACAGGCGGACTCTATGACCAGGGAGGCCTCCTCATCATCTGAGAAAAGAACACAAATACGATAAATTGTGAGCACAAATTACATTACATATTTGTTACATTTAAATTATACATTTATTCTCTTGAATTCATAACTATGTCAGTAACTTGACATTGAGTATTTTTAGTTAGTTTTAGTTTTATCATTAATTTACATGACTACACTTCTGATTTTGCCTGTTGTTTTATTATCTTTGATGTCTCATCGTCTACACAATGTTAAATACTATGTTCTGCTAATGCATGTGTACATCATATTAAATCAAAGGGGACAAAAAAACAAACAAAGTCATTCATTGACTTATTGTGCAAAATTCCTTAACTGATGCACACAAATTATTCTTCAAAGTAAAAACCAATCGTGTTCCCACAAGGTAATCACAACACATTTAATCTCCCCTGCTGAATATGTAAACTCATATGTTTCATTTGAGGGGCATAACTGGACATTTTCACATGTGTGTTAGCAGAACACTTAACAAAATGGACGGGCACCAGTAGTGCTTCTAATGCAATGAATGAATCTAAATCCAGCATCAAATCCACTTAACAATCCCTTATTGAATCCAATTAGGTCCTGCTCTAATGTACAATAAGTAACTGAAGGTAGAAATATCTGAAACTCAAAGATTTAACTCAGATCTGTGTAAGTACAGTGTTTGAATAATGGAGGTTTAATGTTATTTAACAGCTGATGTAATCTCCCTCTGGTGACAGCTGGCATTTCAACAAGTGAAAGTGATGAGAAACTGGCTACCAAAGTTGACATCCTGTTTTCACTGCATGGTCACATTGAAGAGATATCTAATTACCAGCCACCAAATACTTCCAAACTTCAAAGTTAAAACACTTAACACATGACTCGAGAGTGAGATAAATAACATGTAAATGTCAACAGATTTCTCTGTGAGAGACAGCCAGGATTGATAATATGTCTATCTGTGCTGCTAGACAGCACGATGCCTTATGTACCTGGGTGAATAGACGAGGTCAGCTCAAAGCGGAACTGCAGCTGGCCACAGACATGATCTGTCGGCAACCTGCGACCCAGAGAATAACTCACTACCCGATCCCTGCAGACAAAAGACAGAGACAGACGGAGGAAAGGAGAAAAGAGTGCGTGTGGGAGGGAGAGACAGGAAGAAAACAGGAGAATTGAAAATGTAGATGTTATGGTAATATTGATTCTGACAAGCAAGAAGATTCAGTAAAGACAATGCGCACATGTACAGATGGCTAATGAAATCGCAACTAAAATCAGATGGTCGCATGAGATTTTAAGGCTATAGCCACCTACATCCCTTTTCTCATCGGCTGTCCATGTGGGCTTGTGTATGTGGGAAAACCTCCACAGCTCTGAGGGCTTGAATCATCGAGCACAAAAATAACATTTGGACTGATGATGACGAACACAGTCCCGCTGCTTCAAACAACAAAACCCTCTGCATGAACGTGTAAAGTGTGTGTGTGTGTGTGTGTGTGTGTGTGTGTGTGTGTGTTTTACCCAATGGCATGTTTTTCCAGGAGCCTCTGGACAGGGACAGAGAGCTTCCCTAGGAAGCGCTTGATGATTGGCCGACTCTTGGCAAACTTGTCCTTCACCTCGATCTCCAGGACGTCAGTAGGCAGAGACACAAAGTTAAACCTCTGGAGAAACAGACAGACACAGAGGAGAGGGCAACATTAAAATGGATGATCCAAATATGAAAATGCCCTTAATCAATAACAATTAATAACAATCTTCCCCTATCCTTAACGAAGACTGTAGATTTTCATTGCATTAAACTGACCAAATAGTCAGACTTATACGCTGCAGAGAAGCAGAGAAACACAAAACTGTGCAATGCACCACATCCTTCTGCATCATATAATGTTTAGTTTTTATTGATTCTATGTCATAAAGAATAAAACTGTTCATCTCTTTCTGAACCTGTTTCTGTTTGGAAGTCTTAACGAGGGGATAATCCACAAATATTTTTTTGGATATTCAGTCTTATTCTTCTCGTCTCTATTCTCACTCGGTTGCCAATTTACGGTCTCTTTTACCGATACTACAGTGTTATGCTGGATTAAAATATATTTCCAGAGCTTTGTACCCCGCTTAATTTAGAGCTCTTTTTTCTCTCCAAGCCAATTAGAGATGTGCTGTATGTGGTTTTAGTTTGGACGAAATAAATAATCTCCCTCTCCCATTCCCTGTCCCTCTCCCCTCTCTCTCTGTCTCTCTCAGCGGGGGTCTGATCGCTGTCCAAGCTTCTTAAATGTTGCTTCAGAGCCTGGGATTTGACTGTCCAAATCCTCCAAAGCTTTTTCCACACCTACCAAAATAAAATTCAGAGGGAAACACTGAGTGTAGCTTACAGCCCTTTGAGAAAGGTTTCTAAATTTATGTCATTAAATGAATGGTGGCACAAACTATGAGCAATTAGCTTCAATCCAAAAATATCCATATTGGTCCACCTTTCAAAAGTATACTGTATATTGATATGAAGTGAAAATATTATTTATATCTATACAAAGACCCCTCTCATTTCTTTCTCTTAACCTCTCCTTTGTGACTGCTCTAAATGTTGTCCAACAAAGTGTATCACAGCACAGTGCAGTCTGCTTTGATAGGTGACTGCTAGATGTTGAGACTGGTTTAAATATCAAACACTGACTTGAATGGTGAAAAGAAACTTCATTGGTTAAAAGCCACTGGACATCAGGGCTGAAGAAATGGATCCTTCATTTGGATCTTAGTAGAGGGATGTAAACACAACACTAACGTCAACATATTCTAGTGGTTCAGTCTTCTGGTATTACTTGTTACTTCTCAATAGTCATTACGGGTACTGTTGTACAAATAACTACTGCATATTTACAATGTAATAAACAAAATATTGAAGATTAGGATAACTACCGCAGACTACTTATTGCTATCTGGGCTGGGATGTATAAAACATCTGAGCAATTACATTAAAAAGTTCCCAAACTTTGACCCATGCAGTAATTCTAACTTTGATCAAAGTCTCAGTGTGATTTTTCAGTGCTGACTGCAGTGACTCCACAGCACTGTAAAATAAAGGCTATAATTATTTCTACTACAATACCAACTGTCAAGTGCTTCATCAGCCAATAACAGGCTTCAAAGGTTATGCATCAGAGCTGTATCACAGTTTTACACACACCTTGTCATGCTGAGGACTATCCATCACTCACCTAACATGATGCTAAATGTTTAATTTCAGTTACTTTTTTTTAACGCTGTGTGATGATAGCTTATTTAAGTTTTTTCCTCCAGTGTCTCAGTGCAATTTCAGATATGCCAGAAAAAAGGTTGGAAAAAAATACCCAGAAAGGATAGGAACAAAACAACAGGATAAACTGGTTAGCTCATGGATGCATATAATGTGGTAATGAGTATTTTTTGTACTTTGAGTTCTTCAGTGTATTTCTATTCAGAAGATTCCTAACAATACTCTGAGCATAGTGCTGCAAGAACCTTTATAAAAGGTATTTTTATAGCATCATAAATATGTAAACTTCTGAGAATGGTGCTTTAGGGAACCTCTGTGTAACAGTTCTTTACAGCACCAGAGGGGTTCTGCTGTGGTACAAAACAAGCCGGAAGCAGACGTCCCAATATGGCCCTGATACAAAACTACATGATTTTTGCTCAGGTACATGATTTTTGCTACCCTTCTGGTTTGTCATTGTAATTTGGTCATTCTGTCACGTTGGACTGGAACAGCATTGTTTAATATTCTCCTTGTAAAGTACATTTTATTCATAGTGTGTAGTCAAATAAGTGTGCTTTACGGAAAACAACATAAATCCTAATTCAACAGTATGCACAGAAAATATCTACAAAAAGACTTCAAATTGGTGAGGGTTAAGGTGTGTCATTGATTACTGTGAATGATCATGGGTGTAATTTAGAGATGATCATCTGTTGTCTTCAATTAATATCATCAATATCAAGGAAACTATACATGATTATGAGAAGGATTAGTGAAGCAGCAGAAGTTTATATCGCATTTTCTTTTCTTTTTTCTTTTGTTATTGTGCCATTATTAAGGAAGCACAATGACCAGTTTCATCAACATTTGTTGTTTGCAATATTGCTTTAAGCATAAAAAGATACTACATTTGCAGGAGCAAAACAAAACTGATTGACTTCTATATTTTTAACCCCCCCAAAAAAAACATGCAGAGAAGGTAGACGTGTATGTGTGAGCACATATGTAGTTTTTTCCATAATTTGTCCTTCATCTTGTCATATTTCCCTTCAGATCTTCACAGCATCTAAAAATGGAGCTACTAAACTTTCTTTCCTGCAAACGTTGTTCTTTTCGGTTTTTCTTTTTGATAACACTTCTACAAAGTGCCTAAAGTCAGTGTGTCTTTATGTGGTTGGGGGCTGACTGTTGTTAATTCAAACTTCAACTTGATTCATCTTATGTGTGAAACCTAAAGGAATGACAGTGAAATGTGATTCAACTAGGGTGTGTGTATGTGTGGTGTACTAGCTGTGACAGTAAATTCTGTTCATCATCTACTAACCTTGCAACCGAGCTGTGTTTTAAGCAGCGTTGCAGTCAGTCACTCTGTGTATGTGTGTGTCATTTGGGCTGTGTTTGGTTTTCTGATGTGGCTGATTGTAAATATGTGTTCTTGCGTGTCTTGTGTACTTTAGCTAGAGCTGAAGAGCCGATGGTGACGAAAACAGGGGGAGAGAAATGAAGAAAGGAGAGCGCAGACATGAAAAGAGTGCATCTGTTTGCATGGGATGAGATGAAATGACACTGTGGTGCTGAGAGGGTAGAAAAGTGAGAAGGAGGGAGGGGAAGAAAGGCTGTGCTGGGGAAATCAGTGTGCAGGGTGATAAAGGAGGACGAAGAAAAGGAGTCAGAGTGAATAATTTACAAGATGAGCCAGAAGGGAGCAGACAGAGCAAAAGTGTGTGTTTGTGAGTGGAGGATGCGGGACAAACGAGGGTGAGATTGTCCAGGAGAGAGGGAGGAAAGGCTGATAGGAGGAGAGATGCAGTAGAGGTTTACAGCGTTAATGTGTAGGAGGAGGGGTAAAATCAAGCTGTAAGCTGGATACTCCACACCCCCAGTTTGTAATGCAGGCTCTGGGCTAAACATGCTGTGGCTTCCATAAACTCACTCTCAGACTTGACAAAGTATAGCCACACTGATGCAGATTTTTTAGATCTATATTGTCATTTTCTCACCTGATTTATTTATCACTCAGAGCCAGAACAGACATTAGACAACTGTTTTCACAGTTAGAGAACTGGGTCTAATGGCAACTGAACTTGATGTTTAAAATTGGTGAAGTGCCACCACAACCCAGTCAAGGCTAGACTTTTAAGTCAGCCTAAATATCACGAGCTCAGTCCTTGCTAAAAATATTTTCACTGTTCCCTTGAGAATCAGTTTAGCCAATGAGCTGGAGGCCAGATATCACCTACATCATGGTCAAATGTTTTGGCGAAAGCTTCATCATCAGCGGCTGATTCATACATTGAAATAACCAGAATGACTGTTGGCATGAAACTGTTTTGCACAAACAACAATCAAATATAATGTTAATATCCAGTTCAATATATGATTATATATACTGTGATATATGACTGTCATAACCAGCTCATTGTAGGATAGGGATATGATGTGATATAAGTGGGTGAATCACAAAAAAAGCAAAACATAGCAACATGTTTTTTTTTTTTTTTTCATCAAATGGCACAGAGCAGTATATCATTATATTACAGGACTGTGTTCTGTGCCTCTGTTCCTTATATAGTCAAATAAGTATGTTAGTATAAAAGACCAGTAAATGGTTAAACAGTCAGGACCACAGCTACAGCAGCTGAATTCTGCATTATTATGTGCTGCACACACACACTTCTCTGTTGGGGCCGAATGACATTATCACTGCATGGGTGTAACTAGCCAACCCTGGGTCTCTTGAGATAAAAGATAGTGTCCCTCTCACATGCAAAACCCCAGGTAATGGAAACTTCATTTCAGTACCACACACTATCCATACAGTGGTATGACCTACAGTGTGACAGATAATGAGGGACAGAATAGGTTTGCATGCCTCTCTCTGCATGAAAGGCATTGATCTTTACATGGTAATAAAGGTCATTTTCACTGGACTGCATATTGGATTTATATTTATATTACTGCATTTACAATGCATTTATGAAAAGGTGAAAGTTTGAGCTTTGTCCTTTTTCACCCCTATTTTAGAATTACTATTGAGTTTCTGTTTATAGTTGTTTATATGCGCATATTCACTGACTAAAATGATACTTTCTTTCATCCACAATACTTGCGTATACTTGCGCATGCATATTATGCATGTTGTACTGAAATACTGCAGCTAACACTATGAATATTTGCTGTGTAACTGTACAGGCTTTTTTCCTGAACAAATTACCAAATCTTCCACATCCGCAGGATAAAATTAAATGAATTGCAAATATGACCTGACTGTACCCTGAGGCGAAGTAGCATACTGAACAGATAGATTGAAACAACTGACCTTAAAACACCCCACAACTGTAAATCGAAAAATAAAGGAAAGTCCAAACTATAACAAGTAAAACACAGTGGTGAAATCGCCTGCTCTTCAGCGCCTGCTTCAGCTGCAGCAGCTGCTCCGTCCCCATCCCCAACCTCATGTCACTGGTAACAAGATCCAAGGTCCCATCACACGAATTTCCTGTACTTAAGCTGATTACAGTCTGGAATATCTTATGATATTTACTTATTCATTAGTTTACATTTAAATCAATATACTAATACTCAGTATAAGTGTATTTTGGTGTTACTTTTCCATGACAAATAAACTTCAACCCAAGCTACCTATGACAGAATATAAACCAGATATTTTTAATACATCTATATGCACACAGTAAACCAGGTTACAATTGCACAGTAAGTAAACTACTGCATGTTGGCTGAATAAATGGTTTGACTAACTATTCTTTTTATCTAAAACAATATTAGAGCTTCCGAGGAGTCTGCCCCCGCTAATGGTCCTAATGGTATAGTCCACTCCTGCAGTAGGATAGACAAAAATAGCTTGTCTCCAAATGCGGTAATTTCGCTAATGCTAATACGAGGACCTCAGGAGAAGTCTAAAACTATCATGTCTAAATTGGTATGTAACATGGCTAACTAGTTAAGATTATAACAGTTAGCATGCTGATAAAAGAAGCAGCATTGTGTTCAGTTTGAGAACAGCCACAGAGAGTGAATCAGCTCCATCATCACCATCTTCTCATGTTACTGAGGATGTCAGACAAGCTGAGCTCATAAAGTCGTCATTTCAGCTCACACTGAAAGGACATTTGCAACAATAACACCAAATAATTTGCTTCACTGTACATAAGTTTTATACAAAATTATTCAAATTATCACAAGTTTAAGAATGTTTAATACACAATGTTTCTCAGGTAATAACTTGTGAAACATTATAGTTTTAGTATTTTGATCAGTTTTACTGATGTAAATAAACATTCATTCATACAAAATGATTTGATTTCTCTATTGTGAAACACAATAATGCAGTGATCCTTTCTGAGACTGGGGGCCAGGGTGGAATGGTTTCCAGCCTTGTCTTCTGCTTAAAACTGTGACTGAAAAAATGTTGCAAAACCTCACAGTGAAAGCTTCACACAATAATTTCTGTAGGTTGAGAAAAGAGGATTTCAGATTCTGCAGACCTTCTGAAATGTGTTTACAACACCTAATAACTACTAATGATATATAGCTTACAGTTGTTGATTTAGTAATTTACACAGACATGTGTGGGGTGTATTAATGAGGATTTTTGTTTTTTGTTCAACACCACTGCTTCTAAACATGTTTCACAGGCATGACTTTATTTTCTGAACTGTAGATGTGCTGCTGCTTTAGGCTGTGCATCTTGTCTGAAAAGTGGTGAAATGTTCAGTGATAGAAACTGACCTCTAAAGGTTACAGTTTTGGAATTCCCTGTTGTTACTTTCTCTGCCTGAAGCCTCTGTCCTGCACATGCTCATTTGTAAAAAATCTGACCAGAGTAAAACCCTGCTGAGCATCAGCATCTACAATCAATCAATCAAACCATCAAACCAGCAAGTAAAGACAAATATAACCCAACATTAATTTTTTCAATAAAGTTTTCTACTCCATCAAACACACTTTCCAGCCCTGTCCAGGTTTCCAGGGATCAATTCTTGTCATGGTATATTTTTGAGCATGCTATAATATTTAATCATTTCATTTTATCATATAATGATTGAGAACTGTCTCTCAAATCCAGTACTGGACTGCAGCATGGTTAGTGTGCTGACTGAGCTAGCATGCTACGGAGACCCATTAGAGTTATACAGTGCATTACTGCCAACCAAGCTGAGTTCCACTCAACATGGGAGCTGTTTGGAAAAGGAAAAGTGGCTTTGCACTGAGTGGATGCTGCCAAGAGGGACACTACATTAAATCAGTGTATGGAGTCTCCTGAGGGACACAACAAAGGGTAGAGATTGTGCTGTAGAGGATTCTGAGACATACACTGCAGTCAGACAGAAAACAGCTCAACATTATACACAAAGCACTGAGTCATTTCCAGTGTTGTTATGGTCTAAGCTGTCCACTGCATCAGTTGCTCATCAGTCACTGGTCTGTCCCATTTCATGTTTTCCCCTCATAGCTGTCCAACCAGAAATATACCAAATAACACTACAGGTCACCAATAATGTTAGCACATTTGTGCCTCCAATATTATAAGATTAAAATTAACTGTGATTCCTGCAGCAGATCCTGAGAAACATTTGTCCGTCAGCCAAAGTAAAGGTGATTTATTTGAGCCAGTGGCTGCATAGAAATTTGCAGTAGTACTCCAAGATTAGGTTTTGAGGTTCCTTAAAATAAAAGCTTCTTCTGCAGCTTCTCAAACTGATTGAATTCAGGAGTGCATAGGCACAAATGTTGACAAAACAGCAGAGAGAAGGCCACTTATTTGGACATAAAGTTGCACACATCTTCAACTTCTGTTTTACAGTGAAAGAAAGTGCAGAGAAAAGCAAATGCACGGTTTTTCTCTGAAGTTCCAAACTGACAAAAATCCCATCTATTATTTATACTAAAGTATAAAGCTGCACTTATTAGTAGTTTCAACATTTAGTTCAATATTTCAACGTTGAATCAAATCACTGCAGATTACATGTAATATGAACATGGTTACTCATAATGATAAAGCCATAGAGAAATGTAACAGACCTTTGTGGCAGTTAAGTTGTTAGAAATGGGTCTAGGATCATGAGGAATCACACTCAACTCTAGAAAAAACTTTTTTTTTTTCAGTAAACCAATGACATTTCGCCACAATCTCAATCAGCCAGTCATGTCACTGGTGTCAAACTTTAATTCTCCTCTCTCCTGCTGTCAGCTGTCATTTCAGTGAGAACTGCTGTGACCCCATTCACCCCCAGTCTTCATATCCAGTGCCCAGGTTGAGCTCACTCCTAATCACACCTATATATATATTTCTGATTTTTCTTCTAATAAAGCATAATCAGAAAGATGAATAAGTAATATTGCTCATGCCAATAATCTGCAGTGTCTACAGCAGGATTGACCAGTGATGAACTTGCCAGAAATGCATGGTTTTCCAAGAAAAAGTCCTGAATGAGAAAATCAATTGGCTGATCTCGTTTTCCACAAAGCAAACGTGATTTTCATGGATTAAGTTGATCCTCTTACTCTACTAATGAAACCAAAGAAGCACCCAATCCTCCCTTGTCTGTGTTGTGCAGTCTACTGTACTGGACATTTTTTTCATTTGCAAATCCTTTAAATAACAATTCAATAATGACAGAAATTAACCTGGATTAAAGTCCTAATATGCTGTTAAGATCCACTGTTTGCTTTCCATCCATGCTTATAGAAAACATCCATACCAAGACTTATTTTGACTCTTATCCCTCAATTTCCCTGACATTAGACTTCATGGACTCACACACACCAACACACCAGTGTATGATTTGTTTCCAACTCTTAATTTAAGTACAATTTACTGTTTTAATTAATAAGTCTAATTCACTACATTATTCACTTGCATACATCTACAAAATCCCAAAATGTATGAAGAGTAGTCACTCAAAAATATTTCTTGTTCATAAGCTGATTTAGCTGCTTGACCTGTTGCACTTGTGAGCAGCATCTTTTATTTCAATGACATGATATCACTGCCAGTAATTTTAGCTAACATCACCAGTTCTTGGAAGGGAAACGTAATGATTTTTGGATTAAATTCATCTACAGTCCCAGTGAAAATTAGACCAGAAGCAACAACAAACCAAGGAAACAAATATTTAATAAAAGGTAAGCTCACGTTAACGGAATGTTATCAAAAGCCCTAGATGTGATTATAATGTTAATACCTCTTTAATGTAGTTAGCTTAAGGAGTATTACTGCATTAACATCCAACGTTTTAGCTGCTTATTTCAAGCTAAACCCAGTCACTCACCGAGGACAGTCAGTGTGTTGTATTACTGCAGATCAGAGTGAAATGGATACAGTGTGTGTGAGTGTTGTTACAATCTGGTATAAAAAGGTAAATATGCCTTTCTGCTAACCTTGAGCTAGATGAGAACCCGTAACCATGGCAACTGCTGTAACCTCAAGAGGGCTTGTAAGACATGTTGTAGGTATCAAGTTTTTAAACTCCTTTTAAAGTCATAGGCAATCATTGTCTATAGACTGAAGAACATGCATACATCCAAACTGTTAGGATTCCTAACCTTCACTTTTCTCTCCTCCTTTGTTTAGAGTCAAACTGTTCTCTAGTTGCTCAATAACAGCAGGTGACTTTAAGCTGAACTCTGTCAGGCTTCAGAGGGGTTAAAGCCTTACAGAGGATTTCATCCTGTCAGGTACAACCAAGGACACAAATGACTCGGGAAACAATATAAATACAGATAATGAAATTTACACAATTTAAATGTCTAAATATAGCACAGAAATCCTTCAAGACTATGTGTGTGTATGTGTGTGTGTGTGTGTGTGTGTGTGTGTGTGTGTGTGTTTACCTCTGTGCTCCACTGTGGGTTGACTGTGTTGCAGACCACTCCAGAGCGTTTCTCCTGGCCATGATGTGGCAGCGAGGGGAAGATGCTGTGCTTTCCAGGCTGGATGGAGAGCTTCAGGTAGGGATCAGGATTGAAGAACATCCCCTTCTTCAAACCAACAGCCTGGAGGTCTAAAGGACATGGCATTATACAAGAACGGAGGGGGGGTTATGTGGGATAGGAATGCCACAAAAATGTTTTGTCTCTACTGTAACAGCAAATTGTGACACAGGCTCAGACCACAAGTGAAATCGACACAGTGCAGGGTTTGATGACCACTGACAAAAATCTGTACTATTTCTGAAAATAAATAAATAAATAAAACTGGCTCGTATATTGCCTGAGCAGCAACATCAAAGTACAACCAAAGTATTTTGTTTGAATTTTAAAAGTGTTCAATCTGTTAGTGTAGAAAATCCAATAAAACTTGAGGTGCTCTTGAATGTGAAAAAAAGATTTTCAGTTTCAGTTTGAAATCAGTGGATGTGCCCTGTGCTGTTGTCCATTTGACAAAAAGTAACACTGCACTGCAGACTTTGTAAATATGTCCAAGGCTTCTGAAAATGTTGAACAACCGATTCAAATATCTCTCTGGTAAAGTTCAAATTGTTGAAGATGGTTTCAAATCAAATCCTCAGTTGGTTGATAAAGGAGTCCCTCAAGGATCAGTATTAGGCTTATTGCAATTTACTCTGTACATAATTGAAATTGGTGTAGGGGGGGCTGATGAGTTCAGTCGTTCTAAAATCCCTGCCTGTGTTGTACTGTGTTAACAAAAATTACAGAAATTCCACGGTGAAGATGCAACACAGTTCTGTTTTGCTTTTTGATTCGGAGTATGGCAAAAATGATTGATTTATGTTAATAAGAAATCCTGAGGGGGGCAAGTTACACTTAATTTCATTTTTAATCCTTTGAGAAAGATTAACCCAGATCCTTCATCCAGCTCAGGGCTGCCTCCAGCTGGAGAGAAGCAGTTGTAAATAAAAAGGATATGAGGCCACTGACACAGTTAACAGCTAAGAGCTGATTTCTAAAGGACATGTGTGTTGTTGAATATGTTTGTCATAAGGTAACTGCAAAGCTTTTGTGAGAATACTAAGGTCATCTCTTTATACAGTACACTTTACAGGATTACTGGAAAAATACTATTGTGAGTGAAAAAACAGGTCTACCTGCATGTTGTGTTGCCATAGAGATTTGTGGCATTGTTAATAAGCACCATATTGAGTAGAGGTATGTGTGAAAGGTGGAAATTGCTTCAATGGGCATTTATTTTTATTTGTATTTTTATTTTTTGGTGTGTTGAGGTTGTTTGGAGGTGAATTTATAAAGAACTTATGAAGGCAGCTAGGGGGGATCTTCTCACCCAATCTAAGGTAATATGTGATGTAAGACTAAACGATAACTGATGTAAAAGATACAGTGTGTGCCAACAGCTCCAAGTAGGGAAGACTATACACACTCAATCCTTGCTGTGCATGGATGAATCATGAAAAAGGATGCTCCTTGCTTGAGAATCATTATTCCTCAGTATCAAAATAATCCTGTATCTGTACACCCATGGTGTTCACTGTAAACAGGAACTGCTAATAGTCAATTCAGCATACTTTTAATGGTATAATATCATCCATGGCAACATATACTTCCTGTTTATATCCCCTTAAGCATTATGGGAACTGTATTTCTAAAATTTAAAGCATGATTATCCCCATTATATAGTAATATGAGTAAGACTAAGATTAATCATGAATGTCAACGTTTATCATGTTCATGTGGACTACAATGTACATCTGCTTTTACATAAACATGGGCTGGTATTGATTTAAACCTATTGATGCTTTTAGACAGCCAACACTAAAATGACATTGCTAGAGAGCTGCAGGTCACGAGAAGGGTCAGATGAGGACAGAGCGAACACACTAATTGAAGGGTACTGAGTGTAGAGTAAAGCAACACAGGAACAGATGGAAAGAAAAATAGAGCATACCTGACAGGGAAAAGTTGATGAGTCTCCTGTTGCCCAGTCCATGGTTGACTTCAGGACTAACCACTGGCTTTAATACCTGAAGGCAGAGACACACATGAACAGTTAAGAACTGTCTATGAACAAGAGGAACATGAAAACACACTCAACCTTTCCTTCTCCTCTACATCAGCGTCTTCCTTCCTTTCCTGTAAGATGAAACTTTAATGATGCCCATGAGGAAAGTGGGTCACTGCAGCCAAATAACGTTATGCAAGTAAAATAACAGCATACAAGTGAAGAAAATATATGATCAAGTCAAAATAAGTAAAAACCGAATAGAAAAAAAACAGATAGCAATTAAATACACTATAAATACATGCCTTCAAATTCCAAAGATGTCAGACTTGATTTCAAATACATGTTAGTTTAGGTTGGGACACACTGTCTGAATCTCAATTCAACACAGTGTTTTTTCAAAGCTCCATTTTCAGCCTGACAGCATCCTGCAATCAATACTCTGTCTTCATTATCCTGACATTGATTCTTCAGCCAGGAAGAGGAGGAGCATGGGGGATGGGTGGAGAGACAGGGGAGCTGATGGAGAGTGGAGGGAGTGGTGGATGGTGTAAATACTGTGTCGTGTCAACTCCTCTGTACAGTGGAAACGTTTTGCTTCATATCCTTATATACTAACCCAGTCAAACAAGAAGATGAAAAAAATGTAACAATGGCCAAGAATTCTGCAATCATTAACTCAGAAAAGTACGCAAATAATCCTATTTAAGCAACTATTTGTGCCATGTGCCATGTGCGGATAGTGCATCTAAATAATTGAGGAGACTACCACTTCTATTACTACTAACAACATTAATGATGACAGTTTAACAAAAGTGAGTCATATAGTAATCAAACATCACATGGCCCAGCTGTCCTGAGAGTGTGTGGAGATCTGGAGAATGTTGCTGAGAAAAAGGTTGTGTCGCACCGGTGCATTACAGTATTCGCACATGGTGAATCCACATATACTGTATACCACATGGTTGGAAGAAAAATATAAGGACACGTGTGCTGGGAATACAGAATTGACAGAGGCTCTCAGAAGTCAGCCTGGCAGATACCTGCACTGCCAGTAGCAGAGAATGTCTTTGAAACTCAAATAATATACATGCTGAAAACCAGCAACCAAAACCTATTTTATTCCTATTTATGCAGCATCAGCTAATATCAAGCAAATCACCAGGCTTTCCCTCTAGCACCACATGGGATTGACACCAGTGGTTTTGAGTGAAATTTATCAACAACTATTTGATGGATTGCCATGAAATTTGCAACAGATATCCATGTTTCCCAGATGATGAATCATATAGACTTTGGTGATCTTCTCACTTTTACTCTAATGATATTTTTGGTTCGGACTGAAATCCATCTATCCATTATCTGTATTGCTTATCCATAAGGGTCGTGGGGGCACTGGAGTCAATCCCAGCTGGCACTGGATGAGAGGCAATGAACAGATTGCCAGTCTAGGTTCTGACTGAAATGTCTTGACAATTACTTTATGAACTGCCATGAAATTTAGTACAATTTTACATGCCTCGCCTCATGATGATTTTGGTGACCCCTTACTGTCTTGCATCATTATCAGGTCAAAATTTTGCAGCTTTAGACTCTTAGTCCAGTAAAGATACCTCATTCTGGAACAAAATGCTATCAGCTATATAAATGTCTATTTCATTGTACAGAACATTGCAGATGAAGCCAGAATATATTTTCAATCTCATAGTGACTCAGAATATAGTTTCATCTTGCTTGTTTGGTTAACCATCAATGCAAAAGCAATAAGACACAGGAAGTTAAGCAGGGAAATGGAGACATAATAGGAGCATAAAGAGTATCAGGGTCTTTAAAAATACTGCAGTATTTCCTCATATTTTCCTATATCTGGTCAGAATGCTTACACAACTAGCTGGAAACAAAAAACAGGCAGTGAAAACAACAAGATAAAGGGATAAAGGAAATGACAGATGTTTGGACCAATTCATTTTAATGAGATGCTAATCTGCCTTGCTGAGTACAGTTAGAGAGAGAGAGAAGTGCCAGCGTGGGTCTCCTCAGTGATTCTAATCTCACAGATAAACCAAATGACAACTTCATCTATCTGCAGCACACTTTATATAACCTACCATCCTACTGCAGAATACAGAGAAAGGCCAAATACTCATGGAAGGAACAGAATGTACAATGTATGAGCGTCTTTTAAGTGTTGCGGGAATCTTAAATGATGTAAGAGGAGAGAAATTTTACACAATAAAAGCACCCTTCCCCCAACCATGACCAGCTTAAAACAGACTACATTTACTAAATGGATCCACATCTGATTACAGGTCAGATACACCAGGGCTCCAACCTCTGTGTGAGTGTGTGTAAGGATTTTAATACACTCCAGTGCCTTTTAAGATAGAGAGGCTGGGCGATCTAACTTAGTTAGTGCATCTACACAGGGTTGTGCAAAGGAGGTTATATCAGCTCAGCATTAAGAACAGGTCTGTGGGGGGTAGTTTGTCAAATGTCATTGTGTAATGTCAATCACTCAGCAGTAATCATGGACCTGGTGCTATATGACATTTGGAGAAGTCTGAATTAGTTGGGACACTACGGATCCAATTAGTAATTCCCATCTAGGAGATGAATTCTACTGTATGATAAAGCCTGACCAGTGTAAGTGTCAAAATGTTATTGGATGAAATTAGCTTACATATGTGGTTGCAAGTTTGATTCTTGGAGGGAGGGGAAGATAAGAATATAAGGGGGATAATCAAAGAGCAGCACTTGCCCCTCCTTCATTTTCACTTACTGAAAAACAGCAATAATATTTTCAGACTCTCCTGGAAGACATTCATTGTCTAGTACTTGGTTGTTCACATGAAAAATATCAAAAGTAGTTGTGCAACAAATTTTAAAAAAGAGAGAGAGCTAGAGAGCAGAATTTCAATCCTTGGCTCCTCTCTCACCTCCACACAGCTGGCTAATCATGGCATGAGGTGGCGGTAAATGTTGGATTGTTGGATGTCAGAGGTGTGGCTATTCGACCAACTGACATGCAGTCTGGACAGCATATGAAGTCCACTAAACTGCTCAAGTGCTCCATAGTGTTTGTGCAACAAATGAAAAAAAGACAGCAGTGAAACTCCTGAAACTTTTCTGAGAATCCCTCAGTACCAACATGGCATGTCTTCAAATTTTTATCAGTTTTATAATTAAACAAAAATATTAAGTATTAAATAATACTTGAGTGAACTGAGAGGATGGATGTCAATATAATGTCTGTGTAAAGTTCAAAGTTGGAGTCAGGGGGTTGTTATCCTAGCTTAGCATAAAGACCAGAAGAAAAAGGTTAGCCTGGCTCTGTCCGAAGTTCAAAAACATACCCCCAACACTTCTACAACTGTATCTTGTTTGTTTAATCCATACACTAAAAGAAATGTGTACAATATGATAATTTGTTGTGGAAGAAAAATTAATTAGCTGAGTAATTCTGTGCAATGGCTATAACATGCCTTGCCAGAAAGCTACAAAGCCTAATTTGCAAAATGTTGAACTATCCCTATAATGTTTCATCTGTTCTTGTTAATTAATTTGATATATTAGCAAACTGATGTATCAGACTCATCAACAGTATGAGTTAGACGCGATAGTAAATGAATAACAGAATAAACTCTGCAGACACCACCAGTACATCACTAGCATAATATCAAACTCTACAAACAAATTTTAACCCACTGTGTTTTATCATGTGCTGTATCATCCTTCAGAAAGCCATCTTAGCTTAGCAGTTAGTTTAGAGTGTTACAGTGATTACTTGACTCTACATACTTGGTTTGTGACCAATGTAATCTGACGCACACGTCTCTCAAACTGCTGCAAATAAAATAAAAAGGCAGATGACTGAATGTCTTGTCACAAGCGCACAGTATGTGTAAGAAAAGACGAAGACAGACAGAGCAAATATTTATGGTTACCCAGGCTATCCAGCTGAGCCTCGTCCTCCTCCCGCTCCTCCTCTCAGGATGACTGGGAGACAGCAGTCCCAGCTGGAGACACATGCCGTCCATCACACACATGCACAAACAAATACTGTGTCTTCTCTGTCTGCGGCGTCTGACTGTTCTGACTGGCTAGAGTCAACAAAAGTCAAAGCAGACAAATCTTCCACTGCTTCCCTGTCTGCACATCTCCTCTCTTCTTTTCCTCTCCTCCTCCTCCGGTCTTCGATGCCTTGGCCTCAAGCAATCTGACCTGGCGCTTTCCACCATTCGCCTCCAAAAACCTGAATGACTTACCTGAACTGGACTATCTTCCGCTATCTCTACTCTTCTCTCCCTCCCTTTCTCTCTTCCTATGACGGTTATTTTTATGCCTTTGTCCTCAGGAAGCAAGTACAGATCGAGTTCTGAGCCCATCAGCATTTCCAGAGGCCCACAGCAGCAGAATGGGAAGGCAAACATGGAAATCCAATAGCCTAGCTGGACACCTTCTTGACAACAAGGTCTGACTTATAGAAGCTTTAGAAGGGCAATGGCAATAACAATATAGTGACATGGTGCTGCTGCTCAAAAAATTCCATCTAATGATTTTCATGTTACATCTAATGTTACTGTTATCCAATTCACACTGGAAACCCTGCTTATTTAATGGCCAGGCACTACTATATATGGCAGCAAGAGAGTGACTCCTTTAAAGTAACAGATATGCCATAGGTTTGCATATCAGAGGTGGTGAAACAATCAGATGCCCTAAGATCCACAGCTACAAAGGCACAAGTCCGATTATTATCCCATAATATGGGACTTTAAGAAGTAAACAGAAGGATAAAGTATAAGTTACAACTTGCAATGGATTAAATAAGTGTGTCAGTTTTTTTAGCATAAATATATTTACATCTTGCCAAACTGCCACAATTAAAAGTATGCTGAATTAGCTATTAGTAGTTCCTTTTGGGAATATGTCCAGTGATGTACAGACAACTATCACTACATTACTTTGATTCTGAGGAAAACTTGAGACCTGAAAATTCTCAAGCAAGTTCTGGAGATATAAAAAGCATCTTTTTGGAGCTAATGATATCTTCAGAAAGTTCAACACATTGAATCTAAAAATATACATGTGCAGATTTGACTGAGTTATGACTCAGAGAAGGAAGAAGGATTCTTCTGATGCAAATTGCAGCAGTTGGGCTCTAAGAGTTTTAACTGCATCCATGAGCTGTGAGTCACAGCCACTGCTGCTAGATGAACTGCAGACTGTGTTGGTGAGTGGGACAAATCAGCAGCCAAACTACAATAACTAGATACAGTACATCACTGACATGCACCTGTCTCTTTCACCTCATGCCTGTACCTCAGCAGCTCCGGGGTAGCATAACCAACTTCAAAACCATTTAATGTCCAGAAGCAAGCTATTTTTTCCAATTATGCAGTGGGGTAGTATGAGCAGGTGCATAACTAGCTTACTTAGAATAGTAGAGGTTATTATTAAAATTGGGAGTTATAGTTGAAATAGCCAATATATATACAGATGTGCATAACACTGCTTTAAGTGAAGGTGATTAAAACTACTACACTACATCAAAATACCTGTGGGAATTGTGGATTCATCTAACATAGATGAGGACATCCCACAGCAGCCAGGATGGTTGTGACCAAAGCCGCAATTATGAAAACACCCCTTGAGCGAAACACCACAAGTAAGTGTGTAAGTAAAGTACTGTGCAAATGTTTTAGATATGTTTATATTCTTATCCTTCATGCAATACCATCAAGGAGGCATCTGATTGGTCCAAAATTCATCCTGCAGCATGACAACAAGCCCAAACATACAGCCAGAGTCATAAAGAACTAGCTGCCGTGACAAGAACAGGAATCTTGCAACAGATGGTATGGCCCCGACAGAGCCCTGATCTCAACATCATCAAGTCAGTCTGGGATTATATGAAAAGACAGGAGCAACTGAGACAGACTAAATCTACAGAACAACTGCAGCAAGTTCTCCAAGATACTTGGAACAACCTTGCTGCCACGTACCTTGAAAAACTGCTCAAGTGTACTAAGGACTTTTTGAAAGCATCCTCACTTTGCTTTTAGTGCTTCAAATATTTGCACAGTACTGTATGATTTTACTTGTATTAAATATTTTATTTCTTTTCTTCTGTGCTTATACAACAACACGAGACAAAGTATTACATGGAGGTAACAGCCATAAAAGGTCAATATACCTTTGGCACCCTTCATGTATCTTGACAAGTGAGAACACGTTTACACCTGTGTGATATTTCACATGCAATATGTCAGTAAACAGAAAACTGCATGTAATTCCAAACTTAGCCCCATTACAGCACTTGTTAACACATCTATCCTTCCCAATTCCAGGCTACATTAGCTGCTACTAGCCTACATACATAATCAAATCTCAGACCTAAATGTCAGTGTTAGATGCATTGTGGGTAATCTACGCACCAGGAGGAAGAAGACTGTGCTGAGTAAAAAAAAAAAACAAGACAGTATCCCTGGTTCTGCTGCATCTTATAAAAACCTGTCTATCCTGAGGAGTGGAATTATAGCTCTGTGAAATACACCTTTAAATATTACCAGTTTGGTGCTGGCCATCTTTGCATAATGAACAATTAAAATGTTTTAAGTGCATTGGACTGAACTGTTATTGTTGCAGTATATCATGTACAAGGCACACAAGTTAAACCAGGAAGTATCTACACTATAAAATAAGAGTAGCAGTTGGATGTAGCAGTTAAATATTATCACTGTATAAGTGGCGGCTTCTTAAGTAATTTGTAGTTTCATCTGAGTTGTAGGTGCAGCTTAACTGCAGCAGTAGCTTGTAGGCTGGCAAGCAACCATTACAAAGAAGCTTCCCCTCCACTAAGCTTGATTGACATGGCTGACTGAGGTGAACAAATATAAAGAAGCTGCACTGCCTTTCCCACTCAACACAAGACACTGAGTGAGCAATGAAGCCCTACAAATCTCAGACAGCTGCATATATCCAAATAAAGCCATGAAAGTGTGGTGAGACTCACAGGTGCAGGGCCCTTCTTGATGGTTACAGTGGGTGTGGTAGCCCTCAGCGCTCCTGTAACACCATGGTAGTATCTGAAGCAGACCTGGGTCTCAGCTGAGGAGGGGACAGAGATGTGTAAGAAAGGGAGGCAGAAATGATGGAGAGAAAATTAAACAAAGAGTTAGTTTGCTGTCACCAACACTGGATCTTCAAAATGTGTTACAAAACAAATACTACACACTGTTTACAGTGGCTAATGCAGGCATGGTCAACACAAATCCATCTGTAACTTACTGATGAGTTTGTGCACATGTTGAATCAAGCAGAGCAGTTTAATCAGAGAAAGAGAGAGAGAGAGAGAGAGAGAGAATTTCAAATGTTCTTTAAAACATCTGACATGTCCTAAGTGGCTTTTAAATGATTCACAGGACTAAATGAAAATGTTAATTTGTACATGATCATTTATTAATGATGGTTACATCATATTACATAACACGTTTCCAGTTTTTCATATTTCAACTTGTTAAAGTTGACATTTTTAACGAAGAAATTAGAGTTAAGGAGAAACAAAAACATTGTTATTATTTCACTGAAGTAATTAGTGACATTTATCATTTCTGGGATTCCACAGTCTGTTGGTAAGTAGGGGAAGTGGAGCAAAAAAAAGCAAAACGCTTGGGGGACACGAGCAGATTAAGGTCATAGTAAAGCTCTGTGTTTTTCCTGCGTGTTTGGCCAGACACACTCAGATGGTTTGACAAGAAGAGGGGATACACACAGCAACACTGCATGGAAGCTGACTGAATATACTGTGGACAAGTGGGCCTGCAGTCTGGTATGTGTGTAACAGAGCGAGAGAAAATACAGCTTGTCACTTCTATTTGCACAGCCTTAAATGGTTTGATAATACTAATTTGGACATTATGAAAACAGTTAAAGTCCTCTGTTTAAGTACCCTTTAACTGTTTATAATGGACAAGCACAGAGAAAAGTCATTAGGAAACACTCAGCAGCGTTACTCAAACAAGGATCCTATTATACATGCTGGTGACAAAATGAAGCAAACTTAATCTACAGCATATCCACAGTTTGAATTCTTGGCACACAGCAAAACTGCAGCTTGGTTAGCTGACCAGATCTTTCATAGGCTTCTGTGTGGGGACATAGTGCATGAATACTTGGAAAGGTTTAACATAACTTCAGTTCTATGTAGCCTAAAACGTATGAAAAAGTCTCCTCCACCTGGGAAAGAAAGGCTGGTGTTAGTAAATGGAAACACCTGGGCAGCTTTATGCTGATAAATCTCTTCTGTTTTAGCATCCATATAGTCTCTCTCACTCATACACACAATTCCCCATGTCCCTAAACACAGCAATTGTGCATCATTTGTGACTGTCTCCCCGCACCCATTTTCTCTCTGTTTCCCTGTAATGATGTGCTTCTGCAAGCAACCCTGTTACTATTTTACACATTGTTACTGCAGCGATATCTGGGCCTAAAAGTTCAATCCACTTTGTAGTTAGACAGAATACACTGATAAATACCACAGTGAAGACCACTTACACAAAGATTGGAGAAAGAAAATAAAAGCAGACATATTGAAATTATCACTACTTACTGTTAACAACACTGACATATTATCACCTGATAAAATTAGTATGGCTAACGTGATAACCAACAGTTGCCCATTTACTCATCCAGCAGACCTCTAGCAACGCTAGTATTCAATTGGTGTCATGTTCCTGGCCATCTGGTGAGTGTGAGTCCAAAATACTTTCTCTTTAAGATCTGTTTTGGTCTAACCCTAACCCTAACCCTATCTCCTGCAGGAAATCTTTAGCTGCTATGTTCACAACAGTGATGACACTGAACCAAACCAAGTGGGCCACTAATTACCACTTATTGCATGTTAAAACTCTTTGTGACACCAGTCAGGTATGATAAATTGCTGCATGACCTGCTGTCAGTCTTCAGAACTTGACTTCCTGTGTGGGTCCATGTAGTGATGACATCACCAGAACTGTCCAGTGAATGAGTTACTTGTGCGCTCATGACTTCACGTCTACTCTTCTTGGCTTGGAGTCAATGTGAACATGACATAGTTTTTTCTTCACACCAAACAAAGTAAACCAGACTACAGTATCTTAAGGCTGTAAGTACCTTTAAGTTAAGCCACTGAATGTGTCTGTATTTCAGAGGACAATGCAACTTTAATTTATAGACATAGTGCACAGATGGTTTGATTATAATGGCTTTTGACTAAGCCTACACTGATGTGACAAACTGCGTATGAGAAGGAGAGCTTGACAAAAACACATAATTCCAAACAGAAATGAGCAAAATTTCATAATGAAATAGTTAACATGATATAGGCTGTTAACGAAAGTTGATTGTAATGAGAAACTCATTGCCTTGGGGAAAAGTGTTTTGTGCTTTAAAAAAACGAAAAAAAACAAAGCAGAGGAGAGTTTTTATTACTTACAGTCACTGAAGTGGGAGCTGGAGTCAATTTTCCAAACTATCTGTCCCTTGTGAGAGCCATTGATGCCTCGGTTCTTATAATCCAGAAAGTTCTCTGACAGAGCCTCATCTGGAAAGAGAAATGAAACTGATGAAACCACACTTCTACTTCAACCTTTGAAAATCCTTTGAAGAACTATTTTTTCTATATTTCATTCCCAGTTACAGACAGTAACATAAACTGCATTTGATTCCTCAAGAATTATTGTCACTGTGTGTGCCCTTTATTCACTACCAGCTGGCTGATGGAGATGCCATTCGTTTTTCAGGTTATCTGGTCATAAAAGAGAAAGCTGAAATGTGAAACTGAGATTTTGACCTGTTGATGGCCCTACATGAAAGGTCATGGGATCAAAGTTTTTACAATGAATTCACTGCGGACCACGAATGTCTGCACCAAATTTTCAAGATTTTGTATCAAGAATGTCAATCTCAGCTGACAGCTGAAAGTCAGAGGATTAACAAAGTCATCACAATCTCATGATGGTGCTAGATGAAAAGCAGATTAAAAGTTAGAGAGATCACCAAGGTAAGTAGGGTTCATCCTCTGAGGATCATTCATTTTTTTACAATATTTTATGGCAATCCATTCAAAAGGTATTAAGACTTTTATTACTGGCCAATAATGTTATAAAAAATAATAAAACAAAAAAGAACTGTGCTAAATATGATTTGACTTCTTCAAAAGAAACAAAGATTACTCGTTTTAATGTAGCTTGTAGCTTCCAAGGTTAGTGGCAATAAACTACACAAAAAGTATTTAACCTTCAGTGTCATCACATCATATCTCACTTACCAACATGATACATTCCAATCCAGTCTCCAGCATCCACTTCCTCCTTGATGTCCCATGTGATCACCAGGTCTTCAGACTGACCTATGGTGTAGTGGGAGGAGCTGATAGTGAGGGTGGAGCGGGCGTCTGGGGAGACCAGATCAGTGTCACTGGTGGACCGTGACAGTCCCAGCATGAAGGCCTCCTGGTTCAGACCATTGACAGCGTAGGTATCTGGGCCATAGCTGTGACGAACCGCATCCTTGCAGCGCTGGCGGGTCTGGCTACTGCGGGTCGGGGACGCCATGGCCGCCAGGCCCAGGAACCGATTCTGGTACAAGTTCTGTAACAAAATTTACAACAAGAAGCTTTCAGCTAAATAAAAAAGTAAAGAGGTTTTGTAAAGAAGACAAATAAAATAAAGGCAGAAAAGAGATTTCTTCTGTAATTAGCTAGCTTTGTCCTCAAGTTTCAAATATATTTTCACACAGAACAAGGTCTGTGGATTTTGTCCCCCATTACTTACACAGGAAGGGATCTTTTAATCGCAAAACCTGTTTTAATGTATGCATGGGCATCCAATAACTGTTATAAGACAGACTTGAAAAATTGTAAACTTATCCTCTCAGGAGACAGTGGTGAGAGAACAAGACAACATGAGAACAATGGGTGTGTATCACGGTTCCATCTTCCTGTACTGTGATACCAGATTATGAACATTTGTATCGCAGTTTCAGTCTCAATTTCAGAATTGTTATATTACCACTTTAAAAGCTAAAGTGGTAATAAAGTTAGCGTGTTAGTATTTATTACAAACGTTCAAACATCACTATCCATGTGTACGCTTCCATCTAAAAGCAGCTTGTGCTGAATAATTCTTGACAATGTTGTCTTTCACTCAACTCGCTTGGTGGCTAAGAAGCACAGACCCAGTGTGAGAATCTAACTGATTTAGCAGCTTGCTTTATAACAGTGACTAGCATTTGAAAAGAAAGCTGCAAAATCATTACTAAGTCAGTTTGTCAGCCTCATCCTATGTCACTGTAGGGATTCATCTATCCCTATTCTCAGATGGATTTCAGAATTTTAGTAAAGTTAGTGCTCTAGTCCTACTTTTTATTGGATTTGGGGATGTTTACATGTATCAGTCATACCTGTTACCTGAGACAGCATTACATTTCTAAAATACATTGGTTAGTCCTCATCCAAGGCTTTGAGGATCTGGAATATGTAGCTTTAGCTTCATTATTCTATTATTATTCTTATTATATAACATACTGTATGTGGTCGTCATCACAGAGTCACAGAGCTTTTTGACAATTCACTGATTTAGCATTAATTAGCTGGTTAGCTAAAGCTAGTAAAATCTGCCACCTGATGTCAGTTCAGTTGATATAATCAGAAGCTACCAGCAAATGAGAAGCCTACTTTTATTTATTTCTATGTGAAACTAAATACCCATTCAAAAAGAGAATTTTGAGTGGTGTATCTGTCACCATTACTACTGTAAACTGTATATTTACTGCATTAGGGTAGAAAGTTCGGCAGACATTGCAGAAATGAGTAAGCAGGACAGAGCTTGGTGACGGATCTACTGTGTACCCACACACAAGGGATTCATAGGAAACAAAGCATGCCTGTACTGGACATGATGTTTAAGACAGAAGCCAGTGCGTGTGCCTATTTGACATAATTCAGACAACAATCAGTATTGGATAACATTGTTGACTGTCTTCTTTAGTCTTCTTCATGAAAATGCTCTCCATCATGTGATGACTAATGTCAGGCCACAGTTTGTTTAACTGCACTGCAAACATCTGCTCTTCATTTTTGAAACTTCTTTTGCACAAATGTGGTGTTTTTTTAATGCTATTTTGGCGTGACTGTGTCAGAGAGCTACTGATTCAGTTCTATTGTCTTTTTTTTTTAATAGTAAGTAATAATAAACAAATTAACAGAAACACCGTCAACATAGAACAGAATCACCTTAAACAAACCTCCTGTTAATATAATACAGTCTCTAACAACTATAACAAATGTCTCTTTTGTTCGGTCCTCTGAACCTTTCCAACACTGCAAACATGGTTTAAAGGTGTGGCGTGACCCACTAAGAGTTCAGTGTCTGTTCAGCGTGGATGCTGTGATCACTGCAAGATGCAGCATCATTACCACCAAGTCCAAATGCGAGGGAGAGAGTTTTCCATCCTGGCATCTCAGATCAGATCAGAGAATATTCCAGTCGCAAAAGGAGCTTCAGGGCACGACTCAGCCAGCTTTGACGGATTGGTCTAAATGCTGCAGCACTGGGTGAGTGCAGTTGGTAATGAAGAGAGGTTATCTGCACACACACTACAATTTTAATATTTTTACTAGTGTCACCATGTGATATGATTATTAGTGAAAAGCCAGCATCATTATGGGTTCAGTCTAGAGTTATATCAGTATATTTTGTATGATTTCAAATTGATTCAGCAAATACTGTTCTTTGTTAAAAACTGTTTGAATTTTGGCATGAACTTCATCACATTTAAAGATATTGAATGTCAGAGTTAAATGTATCAAAATACATTGTACATATAGATGATGGTTGAATCTTACAGACAGACTGGGTGCTTGATGGTGGTAAGCAGGCAAATGAGAAGGTGGTGGGTGATTGTGGTGGCGGATGGGATGGGGGGCACTGACCTTGAAACTACAGAGCTGCATCAGCATAATGACCAGTCAACCCAAAGCAGACCAAAACCTAAGGGAAGTGGGAGGAGAAGGGTGGCGTGTTACAAACCACAGAACAAAAAGCAGAGGCGAATGCAGCAGGTGAAAGTCAAGTATGGCATTTATGTGCACTCATGTTAGAGGGAAAGAACACTGTCATCATATTTTCATACTTCATCTTTGTTAGATAAAAATATGAATAATTGAGAAGGAGCAGAAGCACAGACGGGCAGACAACAAGAAACAGAAAGGCAAAGACACTGTGACCTCCACACAGAAACATGGAGAACAGAGATATATAACAATGAACAGACACAACATCAGCATCTGATGATGCTCAACTTAAAAGACAGTCAACACAGCAACAAAGACAGCATCTCATCGGTTTTCATGTGCATCGCTGGATGGTCACATGGTTTGCTGCAGTGGAGAAGCAAGTCTGCAAAGGAAGAAAATATTAGCAGGAATATGGTGAAGTATCCTCTTCTTTAAAATGTGACGGGTCCAGTGAGTGTGGTTTACCCCTGATATGACCAATATTACGCCATATTGCTGCCTGTGGGCTGCATTCACCTTAAGTTGATTTAAAGTGGCTATAATCAATTTGTGAAAACAATGTGACAATGTAAAGATTCCCTCATAGTCATGAACCTGCAAAAAATGCAAATCACCTGAATCTGCAGTTCCCCCTCAGAACATTACAGGGCGTTTCAGGTCATTGTTTAGCTGTATGGATCACCCTTTCATTGTTTTGGTTCACTCTCACTGTTCTCATTGAGTCATTTTTGAAGAGCAACAGTCAGCTGTTTTCAGAGCAAAAGTACCTCCTGTACAACAACAACAACAACTACACATTAAGAGTTTCAGATATTTTCCTCAGGAGTTGGTAGAGACAACAACAAGCCCAAAAGAGAGTGAATATTGCAGGTGGACACAAACACAAGTAGACTGCTGCCTTCCCCTGACAATCAAAGTTAAGAGGAGAATAAGGGAGATGTTACTCAAATAAACACTCACACTCTAATCAGGTAGATTATAAGTGAAAACACCTGTGTTAGTTGACCATGATGGTGTAAAGGCTTGTAAATAAAGACTATCCGGAGAGTGGAGGCTGAAGTATCAGCAGGGCTTAAGCTAACACAGTCGCCTGGGTTGATTTAAGGGTTAAGTGTTGTAGAATAGAGTTAGCACCTTTCTAATGTCCTTTATGAAGAAATGATACACAACAGTGCTTAATAGAACTAGCATTTTTCTCAGTCTTATCTGGTGTGCTCTCACACATGCTCCCACTAACATTCAGCAACAATCAGGCAACACAACACAACTAGAAAAAGAATTATAAACCTTTTCAGAAAGTGAAAAAGGAAACATTGCTTCTCTTTCTCCTCCCAAAATGCACAAAATTGTCTTTTTTTTAAACATAATACATAATATTCAAATCACTGACTCCAAACATGTGGCCAACCATTCATAAAGAGAAGCATGAAACATGGTGATCACAACTGCAAATGGCAGATACCATCATTGCCCTGTCCTTCTCCTACAAGATGTAAAGCTGTTTTGTTGCCGCTGCATTCAAGGACGGTCTGACATCTGAGATTTGAGAATGAGCTGCTGAATAGCAATGGTTTAAATCTAAGAAGTAATCAATTTCAAGTGATCCTTTTTGATGATTTTTTTCAGCTATCTCATAATAGACTCCAGCAGTGACTGTGCCTGCTGTAGCTACATGTATAACTACTAAATGTATAGACACAACGGTCTGTTCAGTGTGACACACATATACAAATAAGTAAGAGCAAAGGCGCATACAAAAACTATACTCATGTTTCACAGCTACATTCAAATCCCTACAGTCCTCATTAGTCACATAGTAGGATATTAGTATGGTGTCATAGATGCACTAACACATACGCCTCGTAATCTCCAGGGAAATGTCCTCAGTTGTTCTTCCCACTTGCTCTGACACTCGGGTAATTAACTGATATAACTGCATTCAAGACAACATGATTGTTAATTCAGCGTACATGTAGAACAGGCAGTATGGGAGAGACTGGAGAGCCTCTGTTGGACCTGAGATAATCCAGTACTATTGCTCAGTAATGTCCTCCACAACTACACTAAGGTAGTCTTCCTCCTTCAGCTTGCTGTTCACCTCAGGATGAGTAACCATAACAGTGATCTAATCATTGCTGTCCACATGAACCCTTGACTCTGAGGGTCCTCTATTTTCCACTTCAAGTGAAAGCTGATATGCACCCTGTGCTGATGTGATTCATGAAAAAGCCACAAAAAAAGGCATGTATTATTACTTCAGATTGATTAGATTAGACTTTTATTTCCAGCACTCCACTGGTGCCAGTGGTGGCTCTTATAACCTTCAGTGATTCTCAAGAGATAACAGATTAAGATTTTAGTAGTATTATACAGGATTTAATGACACTATAGTAATTTTCATGATTGTACAGGAACATAATAAACACATATGACACAGAATATCTTGAAATTCCTTGTGGACTCTCCACTGGCTGCCTGGATACCTCACGGTGACATCAAGACTCCAGGAAGTCACTGTTCTTGGCCAAGGAGCAGTTCCATGTAAGCACTCTACAACTGCAATGTGTTGTTGTTTTGACAGATGCATTTGTATAAATTGAGCAAATTGTTTGTGTATGGATTTTGTTACCTCTGGATAGTTGTTTGCCCCTGCTTCCAGTCTTACTGAAGTATGCTGAAGTACACTCCTCCCCCCTCTACAATTTTAGTTACTTGAACCTGACCATTTGACTAAATTTCAATTAAGTGGCTTCTTATTATCAGACAGAAACAGATCCACAATCCATATAATCAAATTGTACAATAAAAAAGAAAGCCTTAAAAAACCCTAATTCCCTTCCAATAATGTCTTTGTTTATAGTTCCATATTTCCCTGCGGTAACATAGCAAGTAGCAACACAATCAACTAGTACTAACTAATAAGCTTTACTGGTAGGATAACTGTATATCTGAACAGGCTGAACCAAGGTTTCCATTACCTAAACACTCTGAGGATGTGAGAGGTTATTGTATCAATTAGCTCCAGGCTCCATTTCAGAATTAAAAACACAACTGAAGACTAAACTTGGAAAGATAATACCAGTGTAATTCTATCATTTATTCCTGTTACCATTAAATCCACCAGTCGCTACTAATGTGTCCTAATTCCCTGAAGTCAAAGACTCCAATTGTTTTCAACAAAACTAACAGTCTAAACCCTGTTAATGCCCCCACAGAGGCTAAATGTTCATACATGCCATGATATGACAGTGTTGAAAAAAACAACTTACTGAGGATCATGCTACAGACATGGTTACTTGATGTCAGCCTAATTCTGTTATTCAAGGTAATAACTCATTGGTCACTATGTCTTATAGCCACACAACCAGAATGAATATCATAAAATTATAGCTCATGGCTGTCATGCTTTTACCCATCCACTAGCAACTCCATCACAACCAGCGGGGCCACAGATTGGGGTGTGTTATGCTGATAGTGGCTAATATAGCCTGGAGAAGATGAGGGGCAGGATATAGAGGTCCTTTCTAACATTACACCCACAGAATTTTTTCATTTTCAAACTTGAATTCAGCCCAACTAACACTGACTCTGACTGAGTTGGACAGACTTCACAGAGCTCCCCCTGGAGACACAAAAGGCTTTACACATACAACTTTTTTTTCATGTACAGTGTTTCCCAACATGTGGGAACACACTTTCAAGAGCACATTGTTGACACTGTGTAATCCAATGTGTTGCTCCTTAAAAGTTCTTGGGCTCATTTCATTCAAATAGGAAAACTCATCACTATAAATGGACTGCATTTATAGCTAGTGTCAATGACCACCCAAAGCACTTTACACTATGAGTCACATTCATTCTTTCACACAGACATTCAGACAGTGTTTCTATATACAGCACTTCTCTACCACATATCCATTTGTATGGATATAGTGCACTTGTAAAGTTGATGCTCATGTAGCAGTCACTGCTAACCATATGAGAAAACCAAAAGGTGACGCTGACACAAAATTATGACTATTTGGTCCATGGTGTAATACCTCACAAAAGAACTGAACAAGAGACATTTTTCAGTGCTAACTCCTAAAATAAAAATTTCATGGACCTATGGACACAAACTTTTACACACACTGCAATATGCATGGTGGAGTACTATTGTTAAAAGTTGATATGGTCACCGGCATTTTAAAAAGTGTCTGATAGAGCTGCTATTTCACACCTACAGCAACAAAGAACAACAAAAGCAGATGCTAGTCTGCTAGCTGGTGAGTATTTTCTGCTACTGAGACAAAAATATCCACAATGATTCTAATTTGTTGTTTGGCAACTATGATCCATCTGAGAGCAACTAAATCAAATCTCTGTAGTTATTCTAAAATAACAACAACCAATATTCCAAATATAGTTTACACACGAACCAACCAAGACTAGTTACAATGCATTCAAATATAAAACATTAACATTCTCTCACTCATTCACACATGCAACATACAGGGAAGAGAGTCCCCCCTCTGTGCTTCACAGTGTCTGCAGTATATCTCAGCACAGAGCAGCATACTGTAAATCAATAGAAATTCTATATACGGCACCAGCAGCTTCTCCACGTATTTATCTGTACTTTTTCTACTATATGACTCCCTGTAATGTCTTTACAGGAACATAGCAAGTTCTGGAGACAGTGCTCTATTGTTAAGTTTTTGTGTTATCCTGGTAAAATTATAAACAACACCCATGCTCCACACTATGGCTTTAACATAACTCGTATATTAATTCCTGATTAATCTGATTATCATTTTCAATTAATACATTTCCAGCAATGTCGAAACCTGTCAATCACTAACCCCCCAAATTGTTAATTCAGTATCACAACATCTCACCCTATGATTCAACTAAAATCTAAAATCTAAAATCTAAAACCTAATCTTCTCTCAAAAGTGCCTGGTTTAGCTCAATTTCTGTTTGTCACAGGTAAGCTGGTCTTCCAAATGAAGAAGTACCATAATTTTCTGTTGAGCCATGCTTCAAAATCTTTGATTAATACAGTCAAAGGAGTGTTCTCCAGTTGGTTCTACATCTGTCTGATCAAAAAAAAAAAAAAAAACACAGTGCTGTATCTTCTGTACAAGAAGATGAGTCACTCCAAGAAAACAGTCCTTGTCAATGTCAACTTGCTGCTCAATTTCCCCAAGACACTCAGAAAGGCAGCACAGCATAAAAATCTACTGAGCTCAGGACATAATGATTTAGAAAAACAGTGTAAGAGACATGTGCCAAAACTATTTCACATACAATGTAAACAATGACAGAGGACAACTGGCAGCTTACTTACAAGGGTACAAGTTAAAAACTACAGATGCCCTTGTATAATGCTTTACTAAGGACTAATATTCCTCATAGACTACCTGAGTTCACCTCTGGGACCTCAGCCAACCACTGCAGAGCTCCATGCATTGAAGTGGCTTCATAAACAAGATCAACTTTACCACCAACAAAAAGAAATCCTACAAGTACAGTTTCTGTAACCAATGTGGATGTGCAAATTTAGGAGAGTGTTAGAAATAAGTAGTAGGAAAGCACTGTATATTGGTAGTATATAGCCCCAAGTCAAATCTATCCATACACATATACACATCTATAAGTTGTTACTCTTTGTAAAAATACTCTTCTTTTTTACATTAGCATCTGTTCTCATGTCACAGTTCTATCTACTTTATTGATTCACATGGCACCAAAAACCGTAGGAAGACAAAAGGAAAAATACTCGTTGTGTGTTATTTCAGTATTTAAGAGGATTTTGAGGATGGGAATCCCCACACAAAGAGGGAAAGGGGAAGCCTCTCCTTATATTGACAATCGTAGTGGATCCCAAATCAAGAGAAACTAGGGCGAAGCTGTGGGGCGCTGACATCTCCAGCGCCGATAGATCACGCCAAATACCATTTAGAAAATTAATTAATTTCGTGTTGCGTTGCTCACCGGGAAATATGGAATTGTTACAGTAAAGATGACTCAAGGTATTCTCAGACTCGTAGCCACTCTTTGGTTCGGCACACGTCCAATAGCTCACAATAACCCAATTTAGCTTTCTTATTTGATAAGATGCCAACTCTTAGGTATGATGTTGCTTGCTAGTAGCAGTGCAAAATTAGGCTACGGGAGAACCGTGTCTAACCGTAAGGTAAGCCACCTCCAAAAAACAATTTCAGTTAAGCGCTGCTTGGGAAATATGTGCTCTACATAAAAGAGAGAAACCCAGGCAACCATATGTTGTCGAGAAATGTCCTGTTACCCACTGTTAGCGATAAATCCCACTCATTCACTCGATGTCTTGGGCAGAATTTGGCGTATCGTTTCCCCCACTCGGAGGAGAATGGCACATATGCGGGCTACAGAGCGCTGGGCCGCTGGTGGAGACTGATATGATAGGCTACATCACCTAACGTTACACAGCAACAATGGAGACGACCTACCTGGGATAAAATAACCTGCCGGTGGATCATTCTCCAAAGCTAAGGGTGAGAAGTCGAAGAGGTACACGCCTGCTAATTTCCACCGAGCTCCATTTCGACGGTAAAGGGCAGGAGGAACACAAACACCCAGCGTAACGAGTAATAGGCCGATGAGGCATGCGAGAGAGAGGCTCCAGTCACATCCTTTCCTCTTTCTCTGGACCAAAGTAAAGCTACTCAAAATTCAACATACAGTTTCCGGCCACAGCCAAACCTGGCCATTACAAAATTGGCGCTTGTGAAGGTTTATTGCTGTTTTGGTGAATATTTGTGATGTGCATATATTCAATATCACTAATATGTGATAAATACGTCTGTAAAAAATATATTTACCTGAAATGTTGTTTTCTAGTTAAATCAGGCAATTGCAACTGAATGTGCTTTTATTTTGAAAGTGTCCCTTCTGGTCATATCCCAGATGAATCTCTAAAACTTGACAGAGCTGGGTACCAATGCCTTACAGCCAATCAGAAAACGCGCTTCTCCCCTCGCGTGCGCTGCCTCCCCATCTCCTCGCCCCCACCCACCAACGCTCACATAAACATGTAGATTTCACACGCACGCGCGCAGTCATTATCCACATCCCTCCCTTCTCTCGTGCATCGCTGCTCCTTCAGAGGGCTGCGGATGATGAGAGGCGGTTACGAGCTTCCTGCTGGAAAATGCCGTTCACATGTCACTGGAAAAATGGGCTTGTGGAAATAAATGCTGTTCACCTCAGCATTCCAGTGGTATTATTAGCCTACTAGAAAACACAATTAGCTTTTAGCTGGTTATTAGGCTACTACTAGAATTATGTGTTCACCTCAGCTTGCATGTAGAAACTGGAACATAGCGTTAACCTGAGTTTTGTAAACATTAACTGTGTAAAT
Organism: Lates calcarifer; assembly: GCF_001640805.2. Taxonomy (NCBI): domain Eukaryota; kingdom Metazoa; phylum Chordata; class Actinopteri; family Centropomidae; genus Lates; species Lates calcarifer. Next base: position 5,146,994 of record NC_066856.1, on the reverse strand, counting down.
ACTAAATGTTGTGACTGTAGAGGAATCATATATGGGTACAGAGAGCAGATGCACCGTATGAAACAGTAAATAACAGAAAAGAGGGGATAGATGAATAACAACAGGGAGAGAATCAAAGAGGTGAGGGGTCAAAGAAACCATATGGAAAAACAAGAAGAGAGACACTTTGAACCATGGGGCAGCCTCAGAAGAGCATCAAAAGTGGTGTTTCTGTGTCTCCATCTGTTGCACTTCATTAATGGCAGGATCATTGCCAGGGGAACTGAATGCAAAGATCCTGCACTCAACATAATCTGACACAAGTGTATGCTATTCTCTGTGTTAAGACAAAATAAAACACAAGATCTGTGGTCATCTCTGAGATCCTTCCAGTATACACTTAGGCTTCTAATTCACCATCTATATGGATAGTGTAGAGTGACACTATAGACTGTGTATGCATAGTACCTAAATTGAGTCACCTCTCATCATCTGCATCACAAAGTGCTCAGTGATTAGATAGAATAGGCTACATGTCAGTGATAACAGCACTGACTGACAAAAATCCCACTAAGTGATGTGTGAAGATGTGTTTATGCGTCACATCCACAACACAGGCAGAAATCAGGAAGCAACATGGGAAGATTACAGACAGCATCAGTCAGGTATGTACTGTCAGTGCAGCAAATATTTTAATATTAGGTCTGAATTTTTGCCTCTTAATGTTGTGTATTTATTCCCAAATTCCTTCCCCATAAAGTCACGCCTACTAGACTGTTTAATAACTAACAACATGTTATGCAAATTGTCCTAATTTTATTTATTTACCAATATACGTAACTATCATTTACTGAGCTAGCAACCAGCACCTAGCTGACAAGCTAGCATTAGCTTACTCCATGATTTTTGTAATACTAGCTGTTAATGGGTAATTTTAGGTCATTTAGATAGCTACCAAGTAAGTTAGTTTCTTAAACATCAGTTTTAGGATAACACCAAGTTTCTGGTAGAAGTGGTGAGATTTTAAAGGTTCTAACGCTGCTAATTCTCATTTTTCCCTCCATTTTCTAACAGAGTTGTAAATGTAAACCGGAGCAGGAGGAGGCCACTCACAGGAGCATGAACATGACATTGCAGCAGAATCTTGATGGACTGCTGAAACAGGTCTTTCTTCAAAGTGAGTACATTTGTTTTAAATTGTAAACAACTTACTTAGTTAATATATAATGCTAGTTTTTCCTTTTTTTTGGGTGGGGGGTCAATTTAGCTTCTCTGTCTCTTTATTTTTTACCAGAATCCTCATCAGCTACCTCAATAAAAGACACAGATATGGTCCCCAATGAACTGAAATGTGTAGCTTTGTATTTGTGTTTGTTAGGATGGGCTCACATCTAAGCTTTTTAAGTACAGTCACATTGAAATTCACTTTCTGTTCATGTTGGTAAAGAATGAGAGCATCGCTCACGTGTGGACTGTCTGTCCATTTTTCATCCAGCCACTATTTTTTTCTTTATCTTTATGAACGACTTTTGTCATTGTCATTCGGTCAGTAACCCTAACCCGCATTAAAAATGACAACTGTCTGAATGACACTTAATGACAACAGTCAAACACATTCATAGAAATTCCATAAAAAATTAGCAACATTATTTTTGTCTAATCTTGGCTTAAAACTTGCTCATTACTAATACGTTAGCAATACACACCTGGCAGACACAGAAATATATTATTGTTTGTTTTAAGTCACATTTCTGTTCACCTAACAAATGTAAGTTTTATTTAAGCTCTCAGTTCATCTGTCAACCCTTTGAAAGAAATGTCAGTACATATTACTTAATTTCAGGCTTTGGTTGCTGATTAATTTGTTGTATTCGCAGTGATTTAGCTGAGATTAATCATTCAGAAGTAATGTGTAAAAATGTTATTTTTTTCAGATCCACGCTAGAAAAGACATCTGGCTGTGAGAGGAGGAGTGGAGAAAAATCCAATCTACAACCAAGGACTCACTCTTGGTAAAAGAGTTGGCATATAGGGTGTGTAGAGCTGAGGGAAAGATGCCTGTCTGGGAAGAAATGGCCAACAAAAAAGCAAAACCTCCTTTAACACCATACCAGCCTGAAATCCTCAAAGGTATGCTGCACATCTCCCCACACTGAATATCATCTTAATCAATCATAATTCAAAACTGCATAAAGGAAAACATTCAAGACAGACAGATGATGCAGGTGTAATTGTTTTGCACACCTGTCACTTTGCAGTCTTTTGCAGTGTTTTTGATCCAATCACAGTGCACGTTCAGAACAACATTTAGTATATTTTACTCTTTCATATCGTAGTGCACAAATTAGAATAATCATAAGCCACAGCTGGGGAAAATGTAGGGAAATTATAGTTATGGAGAGTTTTTTAAAGATGTTTTAGGAAAAACTTCAACTCTGATATCACTATTGATACAACAACTGGGTAGCAGAGGAAAATGAGCTTCATCCACATGCACAAACAGTGAAGATCACAGCTGTGAATGTTCTCAAAAATCACATGGGGAGTAAATATTATTGTCAAATACACTTCTACATTTACTGTGTTCATTCAGATATGTATATTTTAGTGCTTAAAGTGCCACCAGGTTGCAGTTTGGGTTTGTGAAGATAAATCAACTTTTTTCACTTTGTTTTGTTTTAAATTTAGTGTATTTTTAATTTGGGCTTGTAAAAATCAGCATTTATAAACATGTACATTTAAAACAGAGTCGTTATGGACACAGAATGATATTACGACATCATATTCTCATTCTAGATGGGTCAGTGATTATTGTGCTCTGTGACAAATCTGTAAAATTCCTTCAGAACACATCAGAGTTCAGCAAACCTGCATATAGAGGAATTTACTCTCAATCTTAATTTCTAATTAAGTCTACTCGCAGTCTTTACCACATCTTACTTCAGCAAAGATTAAGATGTTTCGCCTGTGTTGTGGGAAGGTTGGTTTTCTCTGCTGTTTATGTGACATTGTGAACGGTGAAAGGTGGAACTGTTTCCCCCTCACGGTTCACAGTGTTTAGTATGTAGTTTCTGTGAAGCCAGTTTTTACCAGCTGTGAAGATACATTATGTTTAAATTAACGTTTTACTTTTCTCTGTGCAGTATTCAACAGCTGTCATAGAACTGGTGGCAGACAAAATCAGGAGGTAAGGAAATTCACAACTATTCTCACACTGTTTCTTTCTTTACCTTCTTCATGTGTTTCACCATGTTTCTCTTTATCACCAGTGTCCCTGCTCCTGACGCTCCGTCTGCCATCCAGGACAAAGACATTACAGCCCCGTTGAGGTACCGCCTCTTCGGTCGGCCATTGGTATGTTTGACAGACAGTGTCACAACTTCCTAATAAACAAAATTAAGTTGTTTGTAAGTTGTAAATATCTTCAAACATCATAATATTTGACATGGTTTATTCTAATATGTTTTACAGACAAAAACAAGGAAGGAAGATTCCAAAAACGAGAAGGAAAAGTAAGACCACTCCTCCTGACTATATTCTTTAATCCTTTGTGTTAGCAGGACATTAAGAGCCTTAGAGAAATGTATGAGTTTTAGAAATTTAAAACAATATTTCTCTTTGTCACCAGCGCCACCACCTCGGACGGGAAAAAGAAGAAGAAGAAGAAGACCAAGAAGGGACGATGGTGGCGTTGTAGCAAGGTACGTATGTTTGACACAAAGTGCAGCGCTCAGTGTGAAGCAGATACTGTTGAGTTGTGTTTGCACCATTTAACCAGAGTATTTCTTTACTCCAACAGAAGACGTGTCGCGTAACCCCAGCCCCAGAGGAGGAAAGCCCAGAGAAGTGCCGCTCACCTGCACTTGAAGAGGGGGAACCACAGAAGGACGGCGTGGTTCCTCAGGCCCTGCCAAAGGAGGAGGAAGGTGGGACCAGAAAGAAACTGAGGAAAGATCACCTGAAGTGCCTTGGGTGAGTACATCTGCATACATATATATACACACAAGAAACAAGGCTGCAGATTGATTCCATCAAATCAAAGTAACATAGAAGAATTAATGATATTAACATGTGTTTGACTTGCTTACTCTTTTGTGTCAGGTTTCCCAACCCAGCACAAATTTGTTATTTGAACTCCAGCCTGCAGAGCCTCCTGACGTTGGAGGACTTCGTAAAAGACATTGAACACCAGGAGCAGGTTTGGAGTCTGGTCCCAGAGGCCGCCATCCTAAGGTATAGTACCCCTCGGACACAAACGCTGATTTTCTCCTCAACTAGACAACACCTCTAACCCTTTTTCCTCTCCTCTTCCAGATCATTTTTCAACATCAGAGAGCATCACTTCTCCAGTGATGCTCAACAGAAACTCCGCCTTCTTGCCACTTTCAAGAAGGTGGTGGCTCTGTGGGCCCCAGAGTTCGAGGACCTCCAACAGAAAGTGAGTAAACAGGTTTCACAGTTTGTTGTTTCACCTGATAGTTTCTCCCCCGTGTTTAAACCTCTCTGTACGATTGTGTGTGTGTGTGTGTATCTACAGGATGCCCACGAGTTCCTCACATCTGTCCTGGAGCAGATGAGATACTGGGGCCCACAGCTGCAGGTGCTGGCTGCAGGCATGGGCAGGACCTACAGGTGTCCTGTTGAAGAGCACCTGGTATTTAAAATGCAGAACACCAGAACATGCAAGAGGTAAAACTACTCAGCCACATACATCACACACACACACATATTCATGACCTCTGCAGCTGAAATAAAACTGTATTGTCTGGTCAATATGCAGTTGTGGAGCAGGGTCATCAAGAGAGGAGGATTTCACCTGCCTGTCTTTGGACCTTCCACCTGGAGGAGCAACTGTGGAGAGACTCCTCGAGAATTACCTGATGGTAAGAAACACCTCTCCTCCCTCATTCACATTGGACCCCACTGATACAATGTGATGACATGATGTAGGAAACACTGACACATTTCTAGCTGTTTGTAACTGTGCATAGAAGTGAAAGCTTGTTGGTCTTGTGCTGCTCTGCAGGAGGAGGAGTTGGAGTACAGATGTAACTGTGGAGCGACAACATCAGGCCAGCGCTCTTCATTCACCACCCTGCCAAGGTGAGTGACATCCAATCCAGCACACACACACACATCTAGTGCTCAGTGATGATACTGGTTCACCCAGTGCTATCTAACTGGGCTCCACTGACTCTAAGGAGTAATTGTGAAGTATTTAACGTGAAAAGTAGCAATAGTAAGAGTCTTGAATCACCTGATGCTCACATCTTTTTTTTCCATCTACAGAGTGCTGATGTTACATCTCAAGCGTTTCAAATATACTCCAACGTTTGAGCTGCAGAAGGTCCACGACCCCGTCGTCCTTCAAAGAGAGCTGGTGGTGTCTTCCAGCGAGGTATAGAAAAACTAAATCACCCGGTAGCAAACAGAATCATCAGCCTGGCCTGATGTAAGTAAATATTTAGACTCTATGTGGACTAACTCTGATCAACTGTGCTCCTTCTCAGGGTGCTGCGTGCTACACTCTAGTCAGCACCATCAGCCATATCGGTCGGAACAACAAGAAGTGGTAAGATAATCCATTATTTTCCTTATGCTCACACTGAATCTAAGCAACAATAATGTGCACCTAATGAATCTTAAGACAGCCCATGTAACAAAGTTACCTCTCTTGCTAGGACATTACATCTGTGACGGGGTCGATCCAGATGTAGGACAGGTGGAGGTGACCGACCGCTGGTTCACCTATAACGACGCGGTGGTCACTACAACGAGCGGGGCCTCTGTGTGTGACCGGCGGCAGAGATCCTGCTACATCCTGTTCTACCAGAGACAAGTAAGAGAACAGCACTGTCACATGTGCACTTGAGTTAAACACACAAACACTGCTCTGTGAACTTTCAGACAGATTACAGTTTAGAAGAGGGATTTAGAAATCCACCTGTATTCATTTTAAATGTCTTTCTAGCCGGAGGACTAGACGACAGGAGACCCAAGGACACTGGACCGAGACGCAGCAGGAGGACCATCCACCAGACGAGGCATGATGAGGTGTGTCCCAGAAGAGGACGGATGAGGACCGAGACCAGGAGCGGATGGACGAGAAGAGGACCAACCATGCAGGACGTGACGGGAGCTGGAGGACGCGACAAAGCCCTCAGGGGGAGGGGTTCCCCCCAGAGAGCCAGGTTCCTCCCAAGGTTTCTCCCTCAGAGGGAGTTTTTCCTTGCCACAGTCGCCCAAAACCTGCTCATGTGAGCAGAGACAGGTTCAAAATTTTAGCTCCAGGTAGGATTTTTAGTGTCCTGTCAACCTGTACAGGCTTTGTCTGTACCAGGCTATGGCTTGCTCTCTGGGGAAGATGGTAAGGATGAATAGAAAGGAAAGTGTAAATAAATCATTTCAATAGTCATTTCAATAATAATTAAATTCTTTCAAATTTGAATTTTTGGGTTTCTTGTATTTTCTTTAGTCTCAGCATTAGTATGAGTGTTGTTGTATATCTTCTATATGAGTTGTTATGGTACCTGCAGATTCTGCAGTGTAAAAGGTGTTAAGGTCTTAAGGTTTGGGTAAATTCTATATGTACTGATTAAAAATGAAGCTGATCAAAATTAAAAATAGAACAAAAGCAAACAAAGAGAATAATTGTTGTTCAGATTATTATTATTACTTACTTTTTTCCTCAACAAATGGAAAAATTAGGCAGTATATTCTACACTTAAACAAGGTGAAAAGAAAAAAAGACAATAAAGGTACAGAGATAATAACATAAAATAAAGATAAATGAAATGAGAGAATAAAAGTAATTTTAAAAAAACACATAAACAGACGACATATGACAAACAATGATCTGAAGGCAGCTGCAACTGGCTCATGTTTCCCACCATTCATTTGCTGCTTTTCCCAAAGACTTTCCTTGACCCATTTTTTGGGAGAGAAGTCCACCGGAATGAAATCAGATTTGAGTGTCCAGAGTCCACATGAATATGAACACACATTGTAACTTTTCAGAGTGAAAATTCGACTTAACGCAGTAGAGGATGGTGTCATTCTAATAAAGATGTGAAGATCAAAATATCTAACTTTTGAAAAGGCATGGGCTCCAGTCTTTATGGGCTCCAAATACAGCAAAGAAACTAAGTATATTAGAAGTAAGTATATAAAGAAGTTAAGTATATATATATAAAGTGCTCAGTGATTAGATAGAATAAGCTACATGTCAGTGATAACAGCACTGACTGACAAAAATCCCACTAAGTGATGTGTGAAGATGTGTTTATGCGTCACATCCACAACACAGGCAGAAATCAGGAAGCAACATGGGAAGATTACAGACAGCATCAGACAGGTATGTACTGTCAGTGCAGCAAATATTTTAATATTAGGTCTGAATTTTTGCCTCTTAATGTTGTGTATTTATTCCCAAATTCCTTCCCCATAAAGTCACGCCTACTAGACTGTTTAATAACTAACAACATGTTATGCAAATTGTCCTAATTTTATTTATTTATCAATATACGTAACTATCATTTACTGAGCTAGCAACCAGCACCTAGCTGACAAGCTAGCATTAGCTTACTCCATGATTTTTGTAATGCTAGCTGTTAATGGGTAATTTTAGGTCATTTAGATAGCTACCAAGTAAGTTAGTTTCTTAAACATCAGTTTTAGGATGACACCAAGTTTCTGGTAGAAGCAGTGAGATTTTAAAGGTTCTAACGCTGCTACAACGGTGGAAAAGAGTTGTGAGATGACCAACACCAGCAGCACTCACGCATCCCCAAACCATGATACTGCCTCCACCATGCTGGACAGTAGGTACTGTACATGCTGGAGATAATGCTTGGCCTGGCCTTCTGTGTACCCTCACATTATCAGGAGGAGCATAAAGCTGGAAACTGGACTCATCTGACCACAGAATCTTCTTCCAGTTCCTGGCTGTTCAGTTCTTGTGTGCTTGGGCCCAACGACGCCAGGCTAACCTCTGTCTCTCATTGATCAGGGGCTTCTTGACAGCCTTGTAGGACCTTAAGCCATGATCTAAAAGTGGGCCACGTACAGTGCGGGTGGAACACTGGACACCAGTTTGGTTTGACTACTGCTGCTGAAGCTCCTGTAATGTCATTCAGTGGTTTTCCCTGCACATGCGGATCAGGATGCGATCATTTCTTGCTGAAGAAGCCAAGCTGTTGGTTTGTCTGTATTTCTGCAGAGTGTATCCAACTGCTGAAGGACTGCATCTGCACTTCCTGGCTGAGAATCTGTCTCTTCAGGCCTGTTTCCTGCATTTGGTTCCTTGTTTTAGCCATTTTTGTCTCTGAAGAACTTTCAAATGTGATGGCTTTATATAGACACGAAGCACGGCAAGAAACATTTTTATGGAACCAATCAATTTTAAGTTTCTTTTTTAGGATTTGTTTAGTATTTTGGCTGTGACTGTACTAAAAGAAATTGCACATCAAATTACTTAGTTAATGTATAATGCTGGGGGGGGTCAATTTAGCTTCTCTGTCTCTTTATTTTTACCAGAGTCCTCATCAGCTACCTCAATAAAAGACACAGATATGGTCCCCAATGAACTGAAATGTGTAGCTTTGTATTTGTGTTTGTTAGGATGGGCTCACATCTAATCTTTTTAAGTACAGTCACATTGAAATTCACTTTCTGTTCATGTTGGTAAAGAATGAGAGCATCACTCACATGTGGACTGTCTGTCCATTTTTCATCCAGCCACTATTTTTTTCTTTATCTTTATGAACGACTTTTGTCATTGTCATTCAGTCAGTAACCCTAACCCGCATTAAAAATGACAACTGTCTGAATGACACTTAATGACAACAGTCAAACACATTCATAGAAATTCCATAAAAAATTAGCAACATTATTATTTTGTCTAATCTTGGCTAACCTCATTACTAATACGTTAGCAATACACACCTGGCAGACACAGAAATATATTATTGTTTGTTTTGAGTCACATTTCTGTTCACCTAACAAATGTAAGTTTTATTTAAGCTCTCAGTTCATCTGTCAACCCTTTGAAAGAAATGTCAGTACATATTACTTAATTTCAGGCTTTGGTTGCTGATTAATTTGTTGTATTCGCAGTGATTTAGCTGAGATTAATCATTCAGAAGTAATGTGTAAAAATATTATTTTTTTCAGATCCACGCTGGAAAAGACATCTGGCTGTGAGAGGAGGAGTGGAGAAAAATCCCAATCTACAACCAAGGACTCACTCTTGGTAAAAGAGTTGGCATATAGGGTGTGTAGAGCTGAGGGAAAGATGCCTGTCTGGGAAGAAATGGCCAACAAAAAAGCAAAACCTCCTTTAACACCATACCAGCCTGAAATCCTCAAAGGTATGCTGCACATCTCCCCACACTGAATATCATCTTAATCAATCAGTAATTCAAAACTGCATAAAGGGAAACATTCAAGACAGACAGATGATGCAGGTGTAATTGTTTTGCACACCTGTCACTTTGCAGTCCTTTTGCAGTGTTTTTGATCCAATCACAGTGCACGTTCAGCAACAACATTTAGTATATTTTACTGTTTCATATCGTAGTGCACAAATTAGAATAATCATAAGCCACAGCTGGGGAAAATGTAGGGAAATTATAGTTATGGAGAGTTTTTTAAAGATGTTTTAGGAAAAACTTCAACTCTGATATCACTATTGATACAACAACTGGGTAGCAGAGGAAAATGAGCTTCATCCACATGCACAAACAGTGAAGATCACAGCTGTGAATGTTCTCAAAAATCACATGGGGAGTAAATATTATTGTCAAATACACTTCTACATTTACTGTGTTCATTCAGATATGTATATTTTAGTGCTTAAAGTGCCACCAGGTTGCAGTTTGGGTTTGTGAAGATAAATCAACTTTTTTCACTTTGTTTTGTTTTAAATTTAGTGTATTTTTAATTTGGGCTTGTAAAAATCAGCATTTATAAACATGTACATTTAAAACAGAGTCGTTATGGACACAGAATGATATTACGACATCATATTGTCATTCTAGATGGGTCAGTGATTATTGTGCTCTGTGACAAATCTGTAAAATTCCTTCAGAACACATCAGAGTTCAGCAAACCTGCATATAGAGGAATTTACTCTCGATCTTGATTTCTAATTGAGTCTACTCGCAGTCTTTACCACATCTTACTTCAGCAAAGATTAAGATGTTTCGCCTGTGTTGTGGGAAGGTTGGTTTTCTCTGCTGTTTATGTGACATTGTGAACGGTGAAAGGTGGAACTGTTTCCCCCTCACGGTTCACAGTGTTTAGTATGTAGTTTCTGTGAAGCCAGTTTTTACCAGCTGTGAAGATACATTATGTTTAAATTAACGTTTTACTTTTCTCTGTGCAGTATTCAACCAGCTGTCATAGAACTGGTGGCAGACAAAATCAGGAGGTAAGGAAATTCACAACTATTCTCACACTGTTTCTTTCTTTACCTTCTTCATGTGTTTCACCATGTTTCTCTTTATCACCAGTGTCCCTGCTCCTGACGCTCCGTCTGCCATCCAGGACAAAGACATTACAGCCCCGTTGAGGTACCGCCTCTTCGGTCGGCCATTGGTATGTTTGACAGACAGTGTCACAACTTCCTAATAAACAAAATTAAGTTGTTTGTAAGTTGTAAATATCCTCAAACATAATAATATTTGACATGGTTTATTCTAATATGTTTTACAGACAAAAACAAGGAAGGAAGATTCCAAAAACGAGAAGGAAAAGTAAGACCACTCCTCCTGACTATATTCTTTAATCCTTTGTGTTAGCAGGACATTAAGAGCCTTAGAGAAATGTATGAGTTTTGAAAATTAAAACAATATTTCTCTTTGTCACCAGCGCCACCACCTCGGACGGGAAAAAGAAGAAGAAGAAGAAGACCAAGAAGGGACGATGGTGGCGTTGTAGCAAGGTACGTATGTTTGACACAAAGTGCAGCGCTCAGTGTGAAGCAGATACTGTTGAGTTGTGTTTGCACCATTTAACCAGAGTATTTCTTTACTCCAACAGAAGACGTGTCGTGTAACCCCAGCCCCAGAGGAGGAAAGCCCAGAGAAGTGCCGCTCACCTGCACTTGAGAGACCAGCTGAGGAAGAGGGGGAACCACAGAAGGACGGCGTGGTTCCTCAGGCCCTGCCAAAGGAGGAGGAAGGTGGGACCAGGAAGAAACTGAGGAAAGATCACCTGAAGTGCCTTGGGTGAGTACATCAGCATACATATATACACACACAAGAAACAAGGCTGCAGATTGATTCCATCAAATCAAAGTAACATAGAAGAATTAGATGATATTAACATGTGTTTGACTTGTTACTCTTTTGTGTCAGGTTTCCCAACCCAGCACAAATTTGTTATCTGAACTCCAGCCTGCAGAGCCTCCTGACGTTGGAGGACTTCGTAAAAGACATTGAACACCAGGAGCAGGTTTGGAGTCTGGTCCCAGAGGCCGCCATCCTAAGGTACAGCACCCCTCGGACACAAACGCTGATTTTCTCCTCAACTAGACAACGCCTCTAACCCTTTTTCCTCTCCTCTCCAGATCATTTTTCAACATCAGAGAGCATCACTTCTCCAGTGATGCTCAACAGAAACTCCGCCTTCTTGCCACTTTCAAGAAGGTGGTGGCTCTGTGGGCCCCAGAGTTCGAGGACCTCCAACAGAAAGTGAGTAAACAGGTTTCACAGTTTGTTGTTTCACCTGATAGTTTCTCCCCCGTGTTTAAACCTCTCTGTACGATTGTGTGTGTGTGTGTGTATCTACAGGATGCCCACGAGTTCCTCACATCTGTCCTGGAGCAGATGAGATACTGGGGCCCACAGCTGCAGGTGCTGGCTGTAGGCATGGGCAGGACCTACAGGTGTCCTGTTGAAGAGCACCTGGTATTTAAAATGCAGAACACCAGAACATGCAAGAGGTAAAACTACTCAGCCACATACATCACACACACACACATATTCATGACCTCTGCAGCTGAAATAAAACTGTATTGTCTGGTCAATATGCAGTTGTGGAGCAGGGTCATCAAGAGAGGAGGATTTCACCTGCCTGTCTTTGGACCTTCCACCTGGAGGAGCAACTGTGGAGAAACTCCTCGAGAATTACCTGATGGTAAGAAACACCTCTCCTCCCTCATTCACATTAGACCCCACTGATACAATGTGATGACATGATGTAGGAAACACTGACACATTTCTAGCTGTTTGTAACTGTGCATAGAAGTGAAAGCATGTTGGTGTTGTGCTGCTCTGCAGGAGGAGGAGTTGGAGTACAGATGTAACTGTGGAGCGACAACATCAGGCCAGCGCTCTTCATTCACCACCCTGCCAAGGTGAGTGACATCCAATCCAGCACACACACACACACATCTAGTGCTCAGTGATGATACTGGTTCACCCAGTGCTATCTAACTGTGCTCCACTGACTCTAAGGAGTAATTGTGAAGTATTTAACGTGAAAAGTAGCAATAGTAAGAGTCTTGAATCACCTGATGCTCACATCTTTTTTTTCCATCTACAGAGTGCTGATGTTACATCTCAAGCGTTTCAAATATACTCCAACGTTTGAGCTGCAGAAGGTCCACGACCCCGTCGTCCTTCAAAGAGAGCTGGTGGTGTCTTCCAGCGAGGTATAGAAAAACTAAATCACCCGGTAGCAAACAGAATCATCAGCCTGGCCTGATGTAAGTAAATATTTAGACTCTATGTGGACTAACTCTGATCAACTGTGCTCCTTCTCAGGGTGCTGCGTGCTACACTCTAGTCAGCACCATCAGCCATATCGGCGGAACAACAAGAAGTGGTAAGATAATCCATTATTTTCCTTATGCTCACACTGAATCTAAGCAACAATAATGTGCACCTAATGAATCTTAAGACAGCCCATGTAACAAAGTTACCTCTCTTGCTAGGACATTACATCTGTGACGGGGTCGATCCAGATGTAGGACAGGTGGAGGTGACCGACCGCTGGTTCACCTATAACGACGCGGTGGTCACTACAACGAGCGGGGCCTCTGTGTGTGACCGGCGGCAGAGATCCTGCTACATCCTGTTCTACCAGAGACAAGTAAGAGAACAGCACTGTCACATGTGCACTTGAGTTAAACACACAAACACTGCTCTGTGAACTTTCAGACAGATTACAGTTTAGAAGAGGGATTTAGAAATCCACCTGTATTCATTTTAAATGTCTTTCTAGCCGGAGGACTAGACGACAGGAGACCCAAGGACACTGGACCGAGACGCAGCAGGAGGACCATCCACCAGACGAGGCATGATGAGGTGTGTCCCAGAAGAGGACGGATGAGGACCGAGACCAGGAGCGGATGGACGAGAAGAGGACCAACCATGCAGGACGTGACGGGAACTGGAGGACGCGACAAAGCCCTCAGGGGGAGGGGTTCCCCCCAGAGAGCCAGGTTCCTCCCAAGGTTTCTCCCTCAGAGGGAGTTTTTCCTTGCCACAGTCGCCCAAAACCTGCTCATGTGAGCAGAGACAGGTTCAAAATTTTAGCTCCAGGTAGGATTTTTAGTGTCCTGTCAACCTGTACAGGCTTTGTCTGTACCAGGCTATGGCTTGCTCTCTGGGGAAGATGGTAAGGATGAATAGAAAGGAAAGTATAAATAAATCATTTCAATAGTCATTTCAATAATAATTAAATTCTTTCAAATTTGAATTTTTTGGTTTCTTGTATTTTCTTTAGTCTCAGCATTAGTATGAGTGTTGTTGTATATCTTCTTTATGAGTTGTTATGGTACCTGCAGATTCTGCAGTGTAAAAGGTGTTAAGGTCTATATTGGTCTATATGTACTGATTAAAAATGAAGCTGATCAAAATTAAAAAATAGAACAAAAGCAAACAAAGAGAATAATTGTTGTTCAGATTATTATTATTACTTACTTTTTTCCTCAACAAATGGAAAAATGAGGCAGTATATTCTACACTTAAACAAGGTGAAAAGAAAAAAAGACAATAAAGGTACAGAGATAATAACATAAAATAAAGATAAATGAAATGAGAGAATAAAAGTAATTAAAAAAAAAAACACATAAACAGATGACATATGACAAACATGATCTGAAGGCAGCTGCAACTGGCTCATGTTTCCCACCATTCATTTGCTGCTTTTCCCAAAGACTTTCCTTGACCCATTTTTTGGGAGAGAAGTCCACCAGAATGAAATCAGATTTGAGTGTCCAGAGTCCACATGAATATGAACACACATTGTAACTTTTCAGAGTGAAACGCAGTAGAGGATGGTGTCATTCTAATAAAGATGTGAAGATCAAAATATCTAACTTTTGAAAAGGCATGGGCTCCAGTCTTTATGGGCTCCAAATACAGCAAAGAAACTAAGTATATTAGAAGTAAGTATATAAAGAAGTTAAGTATATATATATAAAGTGCTCAGTGATTAGATAGAATAAGCTACATGTCAGTGATAACAGCACTGACTGACAAAAATCCCACTAAGTGATGTGTGAAGATGTGTTTATGCGTCACATCCACAACACAGGCAGAAATCAGGAAGCAACATGGGAAGATTACAGACAGCATCAGACAGGTATGTACTGTCAGTGCAGCAAATATTTTAATATTAGGTCTGAATTTTTGCCTCTTAATGTTGTGTATTTATTCCCAAATTCCTTCCCCATAAAGTCATGCCTACTAGACTGTTTAATAACTAACAACATGTTATGCAAATTGTCCTAATTTTATTTATTTATCAATATACGTAACTATCATTTACTGAGCTAGCAACCAGCACCTAGCTGACAAGCTAGCATTAGCTTACTCCATGATTTTTGTAATGCTAGCTGTTAATGGGTAATTTTAGGTCATTTAGATAGCTACCAAGTAAGTTAGTTTCTTAAACATCAGTTTTAGGATGACACCAAGTTTCTGGTAGAAGCAGTGAGATTTTAAAGGTTCTAACGCTGCTACAACGGTGGAAAAGAGTTGTGAGATGACCAACACCAGCAGCACTCACGCATCCCCATACCATGACACACATTGTAACTTTTCAGAGTGAAAATTCTACTTAGAAGTGAAGATCAAAATATCTAACTTTTGAAAAGGCATGGGCTCCAGTCTTTATGGGCTCCAAATACAGCAAAGAAACTAAGTATATTAGAAGTAAGTATATAAAGAAGTTAATTATATTTATGTTCCTTGTAAATATAGTACTTGCTTTTTGCTCTTTAATTTTACTTGTACTTTCTATCTTATCTCTTTGTTTACTATCCCTCTCTGAGAAACAAGAGTTTTCAATTTATTAATTTAAGTCTTAAATATCACATCTGTCCTCTACATCTGGATATATTTCAGACAGCCGGGCTTACAGTAATAAACACTAGTAGGATTTTGAACTGTGTGAGTCCAAGTTGGGTCCAACCAATAGGCCCTTTTCTTTAATCTATAATCTACAACATGATAATCACAAAGATGTGTGGTTTTCATTGTACTATCATTTTAAATGACTTACAATAGCAAGCATTCATAAAGGAACCTCAGAGAATATTTTCATTCATTTCATCACTTCACCCATCAGCTGACAGCTCAGAACCTGTGTGGCTTTTGCTCTAATTTATGGAGGAAAAGTTGATGCCTGTTTTAAGTTGACTATAATGACTCATCAGACCCACTGCATTTCACTGTGGTGCTATGTTGTCAGTGTAATGTAATGTAATGTAATGTCAATAATAAGCAGTATATATACATTAGTAGATGGTTTACAACGTCCTATAATCTAGTTGTAACCAGTAAGCAACTAGTAAAGTAGTACACTGCATTTCACTAGATCAACAGATTTAAAACTACAGTTGAAAACTACACTCTTTTCAGCTCTGAAAAACACAGCCCTCTCTCTCACTGTATGTTTGAAACCAGTGTACGGCCTTTACTCTGTACAAAAGGTGATAATAGACCTTGTTTTTATTGGCCTTCTATTTTTAATGACATTTTCATGGCATATATCTGATGGTATTTTGTATAGAAGTTGAGAAACAGAAAAGGAGAATGGGATATAATGTAACAAACAGCCTTGTGCACCCACACTTCCTACACCGCCCTTGTTAGGAGGCTCCAGCTGGGTTTCAGTCAGTATGTGCATGGAGTATTAATATCAGTATTTTTGAAATGAAAACCAACCTTAGCTGATATTTCACAGTGCAAGGAATTTGGTCATTTGGACCTTAAAACTAGTCGCCATTGGAAAGACTGCAGGCTGAGAATATTATATGTCTGAGGTGTTTTTAATCTGTTTTATCAGATTATTTTAGAATTAGTAAAAGACATCCCTCTGATGTCGAGTTGACCTATTAACAACATATAGGTTCAGTTCAGGGGAATGATAAACTGATGCTCTAATTGCCCATTTTGGTGACAAGCACCATGATATTGTCACGTTTTGTATGGTTTCAATGCCACCTAGAGGTGGAGATGCTGACTTGTTATTGAAAACAAGGTTTTTAGATCTTCACTCTTCAGACCCTGGTTCTGAGAAATCCAGGATTACATGTTATGATAAAAACAACTGTGTGGCATTATGGGTAGATCTAGATTTCCTCTGCAATAACACCTTAAACTCTATTTATCCAGTGTTGGTATTTGAGTTCTTTATGAATTAGACAGAAGAACAAGGGTGGAGTAGTGGCTTGTTGCGGTTCTGGTGGTGCACAAACAAGATCTAACCTACTGTAGTGGGATGTTTTCTCACTGTAGTCATTCACTGTATAGATCAGAGAGAGTGGACTGTTCTCTGGTGGCACCTGCTGGACAGAAGCTGTTAATGCCTCTGGATTACATCACTGTATAACTCATCCTCAGAAACAATTCATTCGCTGTCCGTGAACTGTAAATATACCTGGAGTGTTTGGACAAAGACGGTATTTTAGATGACTCTGTTATTGTGCCTCCCAATCACAGCATATGACATCACTGCACAAATACTCAGTTTATATTCTGCCTGTGCTTTTGTGTAGGAGGGAAAGAGAGAGCGAGGGGTTGGAGAGAGTGGGAGAGAGAGAAATTGCCACAATGAATGTAAATGAGTAACCAACATTTACATCTTCCTGGGTTGGCTGCGCTTGTAGTCCCCTGATGTCTCCCTGTCTCCCTGTCATTCCACCCCCTCACATTATCTCCTATTCCCTTTCATTCCTCCACACTTCTACTCACTCACTGTCTTTTCCCATCGTTCTCTTCCCCAGGCTTACGCTGTCACCTCCTCCTCCTCCTCCTCCTCCTCCTCCTCCTCCTACTTCCAGTTCTTGGTTTCATTTTCCCGGTCCTTCTGTCAACTCCTCTCCATTAAGGCTGATTCATTGACGTACAAGGAGCAACAGCTGCCTATTCATCTTCCTGCTGACTGAGACATGAGAGGGAGAAGGAGGAGGAGAAAGAGGAGGATGAGGGAGGGGAAGTCAGGATTACTTTTTTTGTGATGTCCACCAACCACACAGTGACGCCTACTACTGCTGCACACTGCTGTTCTCCACACAAGCCATCTCCTGTCAAACACCTTCTAAAATAAAACAAAACTAGGCCAGCATCGATACAGAATTTATGTTGAGTTAGCCCTGAGAGATGACAGGGGAAAAAAATAAAAAAAGGAAAAGTTGGGATTGTTACTTTTGTACTCTTGAACAGAAAAAAACTAATTTGAATAAGCGATTTATGCATTCAAATTACGATTAGCAGCACTAATAAATATTTCCTACTATATTGATGAATTAACTCTGTCAAGCCCAACTCTACTTAATACCAAAGGAGTAACTTGTACCGACAAACCCGAGAAGAATCTGTTCTCCTTTAGCTTTTTCTAGCTCCTTAGGTTATTTTAGCTTTTCATTTTGGTTTTGGGACCCACACAACTCTAATGTTTTTTGTTTACAATCATTGCTCTCCTCATCCTGTCCAGCAGCAGGTAGCTCTTTAGGGAAAAAGCCTTGAATTCCACCTGTACACCACCTGCTCAACACCAAGCAGCAGGCAGATACACAGTGGACCACTTAGTAGGGCCAAGTTTTCTCTGGATTGGTTAAGACCAAAGGGGCGCTAAAAGTTACATTGTTATGGCAAACAGACACAACTCCAGATGAATGCAGATGTAGGCAAGTGTTAGTTCAGTGTAACATTTCTATATGTCAAGTAAGTTGTATTGAACGGTTGTTTGTCTCTATATGGCAGTCCTGCAATTGACTGGCAACCTGTCCAGGCTGTACCCCGCCTCTCACCCAAGGTCAGCAATATCAGGAATAGTTCTAGCCACAGGCGATCAGGAGGGAATAACCTGTACAGATAGCGGATTAATGGATAGAAGTAAGTTGTATCATTCTACAAACCTCAAGTGGCCAAAAAACATCATTTATTGCAGCTTTAATTTGATTTTGTGTGCACAAATTAGCAGTGGGGCACATGAAACTTGCAGCAAAATCTCACACAATACATGAGTGTATGTTAAGGAAATGGCAGCTAAGAGATGCATTTTAAATCAAATGAAAGCTAAATCAAACCTTCATTTTACTACCATTACCATTACTGGGAGTACCATTCTGCTGCACCACAACCACTACTTCTAGTAGCAAAAAAAACAAACAAAAAAAAAACAAAGCATCAATTAACTGTCTCATTGATGTTAAAAACATCTTGCAGATAACCTGTTCAAGGAAAACTTGAAAAAAGCATATTCTACCATTCATCATGATTAATGATTCCAGGAGTTACTTTGTGATGTGCTGGGATAATTATTTGGTGCACCCGCTTCCCCTGAATCTACTTCACACATCTACCCCATTAGTGTTTTCCAGATTACCTTTCAACAGCTATTTACCATGATTTGGATTGGTGAAAATTTTCCTGCTATTAAACTCCACTGTAGCTAGAACTGATGCCATGTCATCTTTTTTTGCCAGTTAACCAGTGGAGGAAGAAAAATAACATAGTGTGAGAAATGTGTGTATTGCTGCATGTGTTGTATGCAGTGTAAAAGCATAGGAGGTTGACAAAGGGAAAAAAAATAGTTAGATTTTAACATTAAATGTATGCAGTACACAGTCTAATTAAAAAGTTATGAAGACACATCTCATTTCCTTTATTGACAGTTAAATATGTTTATGTTCTAATTAATACAATCTTGATCTAACAGCACTGAGGTAAAAGGAAGTCCTTGATGTGAAGAATGCAGAGGTATTTTGGGTTTAATTACAGCAGTGACATTAATTTGACTGCAGTTAAAGCAGCCAGACCCCAGTCTGTTTACCTTTAAATTGACACTATCGTCTGTATATTTTGCTTTGGGCTGGTGATGCAAAGCACAGTGGAGAGTAATTAAAAATGCATTCTCTCTTCCTTATTAGAGAGTCAGTTCTCCAGAGATTTTGTGAAAACATCAACAGGGCACCTGGGAATAGTGCTAAACCAGAACCTGACAAAAACTGTGGGTTTTTAAAACAAAAACTTCTGATTATTTTTTAAGGGTTTTAAAAAGTTCAAAGTTGTGTGCTCTCAAGTGAAAAAACCAGTTTAACTTCAGTCCATATACAGACATATACAGTATATCTCTTATATTACAGGACAATCATATGACATATGTGTTACATAGCTGAAGTCTTAATGTGTTCAGGCTAGCCTCCGCTCCAGAAGCTTCTGTCGCTCTGTTCAATTTCAATCCACCACAGCAGTTGCTATATCCAGTTGAAACTGTCATCATTTTAATAAAGTTAAACTATGTTTACTGGATGCAGCAGCACAGATACTAGCACCATTGTAACTTGGTTTCATCCACATCCATAATGCTCTATTTTTCATGTCATTTTTTTTTTCAGCTTTAGAATTATAAGTCATAGAGTTGGTGTGAAGCTGTGGCATTTAACCCACAAACATCTAAATATTGAATAAACAACATAATTAGAACATTTTTTAAAAGCCTACCATCCTCATCTAACCATGAGAAGTGAACCACATGCCGTGCTGTTTTCAAAAGGCCTGCCTCATTGGGCGAGAGGTGTGGCACACCCTGGACAGACCGCCAGTCTATCACAGGGCTGATATAGAGATAAACAAGTGTTCACACCCATATTCACACCTACACAGTTTAGAGTTAATTACCATAACCTGCATGACTGTGGGAGGGAGTTGTTAATATTAAAGATATTAAAGTAGTTACTTTATGGGTGGATTGGATGAAACTTAGTGAATCTAAAAAACTACATAATTGACCAGATTTAACTAACCAAACAATCTGTGACTTGTGTAGTGTAGGTGCAGACATGCCATCCTGGAAAGTCTGTATCACTAAACTCCATCCAACAATAGAATCATCCCCTTAAAGATGCCAGTCTTTGAAACCCATTGAAGATAAGACTGAGGAGAGAAAAAACAAGGAACAAGGCAGACAAAAAAAAAAAACAACAAAACAAAAAACAAAAAACAAAAAGACAAACAAGTGTCATAGAGAGAAACCACTTGTTATCCTGTTGGAGTGGGAGGGATGAAATCATCTGCAGTGTTTCCAGTGTTATACCTTACCTTAGCACTAGAGGGCAGTGTGGTCATTCTCCACAGCTGACAGGCTGCGGGATTTTTTTTTTTCCACACTGTTTTTGAAGTATTGAAAAGGCTTGCTCTGTGCTCTCTGTAACATCATGTGGTTCTATCTATC
Source organism: Lates calcarifer (assembly GCF_001640805.2). Classification (NCBI taxonomy): domain Eukaryota; kingdom Metazoa; phylum Chordata; class Actinopteri; family Centropomidae; genus Lates; species Lates calcarifer. Next base: position 5,126,324 of record NC_066856.1, on the reverse strand, counting down.
TCCCTCTCTCACACCAGTGCACAATCTTGTATTTACATAAGAAGAAGAAGAGGTGTGTGTGTGTGTGTGTGTGTGTGCATCTTCGTGCGTGAGTGTGACTAGTCGCAGTATTGGTTTGCCTTGTCTGTACTGGCCAGCGGCAGTAAGGCATGGCATCTGCTGCAATGAACAAAACATCTTCTATCGCCACCAGCTTCGCCTCCCTCTCTCTCCTCTCCCTCTCTCTCTCTCCTCTCTCTCTCTCCTCTCTCTCTCTCTCTCTCTCTCCTCACTTTGCTCTCTCTTCTGTATTTGTCTTGTTCTTTCTCAAATCCTGCATTGCTGTGAAGGTGACACAATCTAACAGGCTTGCCACTGATAGCAGCTTTTCAAGGCTCATACCAATACTTTTATACTGATGTTCTGAATAGCTGACAACTAATCCTGCTGCTGCCTCTCGCACTGTTACTGCAAATGCTGTTGCTACTACAACCAGTATTACTGCTATACTATACCATAACTACTGTTAGTAAGATTGCTGGTGGTACTACTAAAACTACTACTTAGCACTACTACAGTCTGACAGTGTTTCCTCAGCTATTGCCATTACTACAGACATAACTATCACTATGACTCCCATCATTAACACAATTACTTCTGCCACCCTTACTTCTGATACGACTGCTACTGTTGCTGTTGTCCAAAAAGGGTTGAATCGAGGACAACTGGACTTACTTGAAGAAGTTTCACCTCTAATCCAAGAGGCTTCTTCAGCTCTGCAGTTCCTGCCTTCGATTCAACCCTTCTTGGATAACCATGACCTGGATGGCTGAGAATCTTTACAGACATACTGCTGCTGCTACTTCTAGCACCACTACAACTCCTCCAACAACAACAACTAGTTACGAAGGTTTTAGCGCCAGTTCAAACAGGAAGAGAACTGTCAGCCTGTTTCATCATCGCACTGAGGCTACACCTTTCAATTATATTTCACAGGGCTCTGTCATATAAATGAAAGCAATACAGCCTTAAGTAGTGTTAGAAAGTCGCTTGAGTTCTGTGTAACAAAGTTAAGCTTGCTAAAAACACAGCAGGTAGCGACTGACTGATTCAAGTTCTCCCCTCAGGGCTTACCATAGCTGTAAGCGCTCACTGCTGAGACTGTTCAGTACTGCAGACCTGTATACTTGACCTGACCTGACTGCTGCTGACAGCAGCTATCATACTCACTGCAACGCATGCAGATAGACAAAATGCAATCAAATTAAGACAGCTTCATGAGTTTGACAACACATGCGCTGCAAATCCACACAACACTACATGACAAACGCTGCAAATATTCACGACTGCAAATACTTTGAAACGCAGTCTACTGACTTAATGAAGATCTTATGTTACCTTGCCTTTTTAGAAGACAAGATGTGCAGATACAAAGTGTACACATGTACCGATTTTCTGTGGGACGACCCAGTTTGCACAGTTGGTTGCAGGGGGATTACATCATGATGCTGATACAGTTCGGAGAGCAGACTGATGAGCTGCTGATGCAGATAGACTGATAAGACTGGTGAAGTTGACTTTCGTTTTTAATACAGTTGATAGTAGCTTCACAAACACATGACTTATCACCACTATAAAGCATGTATAATATAAAACACTGCTTCTTCTTCCTGGACAAACAACAGCTCAGTAAAATGTGACTGCTTCGTTGCTGACAGGGGAATTGCAGACTTGAGATTCTACTTTATCCAAACACTACATCAATGAGTATCTATCAATTAATACCTGCAAGGAAAAGAGAGCTTTAAAAAAATGGAGAGTGCTCCTAAGCAGCTGCACAGCTATAGCAGAGTGCACCGCCCTGATTTCTGCCCTGATCAAAGTTTCACACTGCAAATCTGACTACCAAATATACTGACCTTTGCATGTGCATTCGATGCTGTCCAACACCGGAGGAAGAAAATACAATGTTGACAGTTCTACTGTTGGCAAGAATAGAGAGGTTCATTTTGTGCGTTTGTAGTGTAGAGTTATGCCAGAAGAAAAAGACATTTGTCTCAAAATATGTAGGTAAATTAACACATACACTATCACTACACAACATCCAGCGTGAGTCAAAAACTATTTCCCAAAGCACATCAGTGTATTCTTTGAAGATTTTATGAAGGTTTTTTAAAAGAATCTAAAAGTGCTAAGCAACATTTCTTGGTTCTACAATGTAAAATCATACTCTTAAACAAATTTAAAAGAGAGGCTACCAAATTTGTAGAAGCTCTGGTCCATGCCTGGATCCTAATGGTAGACTATGTGTTACATTCCTCTTAATTTATTGTGGTTTTAAGGCCTTTGAATAAACCATCAGGCAAAAACACTATAAGACTAACACTATAACAAACTTTTACCTTTTCTTCTATACTATATAAATGATTTCATAGGTAAATGATGAAAATAAAGCCACAACAGCCAATTAGTTGTGTCAGTGCACTGCCACAGCCCATAACTTCAATTAGGGAGGTATCAATAATTTATCTGTAAATGACTGCATGGAGGTGTGTTTCATTTGTAGATGGGTAAATTGTAAGTTGTCATAGATGATTTGTAATGATGGAGGCAGTCTAGAGAGGGGCATGCAGTCACCTCACCTTACCTCCTGTGCAGATTGGACCATAATTCTTAGTTACTGCTACAACTACCACTGAAATAGTAATTCTACCAAATGTAACAGTCGAGCAAATATCGTGTGTGTAGTCAACACAACACCCAAACACATTCCCCCTTTTCATTCACTCAGCCTTTTCTTCCTGTCTGCTTCACCCACACTCTGCAGTCACATATGAGAGGGAAACAGAGAGAGGGAGGGAGAAAGTGGTATAGGGCTCTAATACACATGAGCTGCTTGTTTTTCCCAGCAGGAAGGAAGGGATAACACAACAGTTACCCGACATGATCTTCTAAAAGACGGCCACATCGCAGGGGAACCAGTGCCAGTGCACCATGGGAGAAAAACACTATACCCCACACCACCAGCGTTCAGTTGACGGTGGATATTAGGTCAAAACAGGCCTTTTAGTCAAAGGAAACACCACACTTTCATTTCTTTATGACACATTATCACAAAACTGGTGACAGTTTTTATCATTAATTTTGCCAAACTGTAAAAATATCGTCTCACACAGTCAGACTACATCACGACAGCTTTCCATTTTAAGATTCTGAAATCAACAACTCTTTAAGATGAATCAGATTAATTAAAGTCAGATTGGTTTAAGGGGATCTGGAACACTGAACACTGGAAGGAAAGAAAAAAGTCTGATCAGCAATGAGTTTACCCTTTACACAGAAAAAAAGTCACATGTCTGTGTTTAAATTGCCTGTGAGTTATACCAATATTATGATTGGGAGACAGATGGTAGTGAGATGTTGGAAATCATAAGGGGCCCATCATTTCAAAATTGGTTCACAGAGCCAGGCAGAGTGAATTCATATGAACAGACATCTTTAGAATGACAGAAGATACAATATACTTGTAGATGAGGCAAATATTTAATATTACAATAGCAGAGAAAAATGACTTATGGTAATGTATTTATATGTACTGTACAAATACAGTATAGGATTGACTGACTTATTCATGCCAGCTAGGAGCAGATTGTGGTTACATAGTTTCAGTTTTGATTATGCTATGTATATGCTGTGCTCTGATGCTAACATGCATAGTTTTGTTTTTTTTTTTTTTTTTTTATTTATTTTATATGTTATATTATGCTTGTTGTTCTTTTCTGTATGCTAACACTGCATAGGTGTTGTTGGGGTGTGTGCATGTCTGAGAAACTAGTCAGACATAGAATTTAGCTAATTATAACTTAACTTTTTTAACCATGAGACAGAGAGATATAATTATGGATGTACTGACTTTTATTTATATTTGTCAGAATCAGAATCATCTTGCCAAGATGTTTACAATTAAAAGGAATTTGTCTTAGTTTATTATTACAGTTTGGCACCAATATACCAAGTGAGAAGGTTAAAAAGGTAAAAGTTTAAAGAAAGTACTGTGATGCAAGGAACAGAAATATTAAGTATAACAGAAATAAATTATATTAGAAATATTGACAACATTAGAACAGTATATTAAGTACATAAAGATGATGTTCTCACTTTATTGTTTTATGTGTGCCTGTTTATACTGTGTGTACAGCATGTGTGTATGTATGGATACTTTTTCTATTCTTCTTGTACCCATTTTATGTATTAAGTTATGTAAAGGATACTTTTTAAAATACTCTGCTGTTTGCAGCCTTAAAAAGAACCTACAGAAGAACTGAGCATGAGTGCGAGGCTCACAGATGCATCTTCCCGCTGCTAATTGTGAGAAAACTTCTACCTTCTTTATCAATAAGAGTGACAGTATCAGGGCTAACATCACACCTCCTGTCTCTGCGGTGGACCTCTGTTCCACCTGAATCCTGTCTAAATTTGTTGAGTTGCTTTAGGCTAATGTCACTGAATGCTCTTATGAATATTGAGTTGTACATGAAACCCTCATCCAGTCCCGTTGACATTATCCCCACAAGACTGTCCAGAGAGATAATAGGGGCCATACGCTCTACTGCGCTCTCCATTATTAATAGCTCTCTGTCTTCTGGATGTGTACCAGACCATTTTAAGACATTCAGTGTTCAACTGCTGCTCAGGGTATCTGGCATAGAACCCAGACACATAAAAGAAAAACCTTTCATAACCAGCTAGTTGCCCTGATAGTAGATCTGTATACAGTCAGCTAATAGCTAATCCAGGCGCTCTCTTTTGTGTTTACTTTTGGTCGGATTCAGAAACAAGCATTTGATATGATTTAGAACGAACACGCTTACGAAAATAAAACCTTGATTTTCCCCTTAAAAGCTATACTCACATTATGTCTACAGTAACACACACACTCACACGATCTAGGATTTTCCATTTGATGCAATGCTTGTGCCATTAGAATAGTAGCAAGATGGCCTTCAGTGCTTCACTCAGTATGAGTGTAATATCACTTTAATAGAATAGCATAGTATTTACTGAGAGCAGTTCATTTGATTTGCATGAAGTGCTGCTGAATAAAATCTGATGCCACACAGTTTTCATATGTTTTTGCAGTTGTACTTGGAATGTGGGTTGAAGAGAAGATGCTGGAAATATTTAATAGCCTATTGACTTTTGGTAAATTTTGTCAACTCTTTCAACTAGATCATTTGTGTAAACAAGGGGGGTGGGGGTGGGGGGGTAAATAATAGCCCTCCAAATAACTGGCTGCTTAAATCATATGGCAGAGGCACTGAAGTGGAGCTGCTGAGTCATTAAAAGTCAGGGAAAATTTGTAGGTGGAAACAGAGAGGTAAAGTCATTTGGAAAATAACAGGTGGTTGCATCATTTGTCTTTTGTCTTGTGTTGTGATGCTGAACGGAGCGCTTCAGTGAAGTTACTTTATAATGCATCTTTTAATTTGCGTCTCTCTCCCCCTCCCTCCCACTGTCTCTGTGTCTGTCTTTCTCTCTGCTATATCCTATTTTGACTGCAGTCCTTTAATTTGACTACTACCTCCTAAAATTATTCCCCAACATATTCCAACAAAACCGGGCAGACAGTGTGTGGATTCAGCCTGATTTCAGCCCGCCGACTAATTTTAGAAACAAATTTCAGCTGGTGAGGCTGATTAAACTGTTTAATGTGAGTTAACACAATGCAAAAGATTATTTTTAAAATGTACAGATTTTCTTAATTCAAGGGAAATTAGGGGACATTAGGCTTTAAACGGTTGAGTAGATTCATAGATCAAACACAGCATTTGCATCCTCATTATACACTGCACTGAAGTTTTATCGGTTATGATGATATAATGTGACATACAGTTATTGTATATATTCTCAACCAAGCATACCATTTATATGTTTCTCGCTTTGTTAGTCGAAAAATGATAATCGTATTCATTTTGAGTGACTGTGGCTAAGATGTGACTGAGCTGCTCCCTCATTCTCAGCCTTTCACTGTATCTCTAACAAACGTACTGTTTGTGAACTGTGCTGCTCAGGACTCTCTGCTGATGTACACGTAATGTCTTCTGTGCAGAAACGAAGGGACATTTGGTCCTCTGCCATTTGGCTCTGTCTCGTCTGAGTGGTACTCCCTATAGGCCACCGTCTTTATCAAACATCCACATACTGCAGGATTCCTAGAGCAGTTTGCTGCACGCCACAGGTTTCAAGCTGACTTTGACTTTAGGCCTTTAAGTTTAAGGAGCATTACCATTCTGAGAGGCTGGAGGTGTCCCCCTGAGCTCCCTGTGTGCACGCTGGCTTGATTTGCAAGAGCCAGCGCTGTAACTCCCTAACATTGTCTTTGAGCCTTTCACCAGCTTTGAATGTATTTAGCAGCAGTGTGCAGAGAGGTCTTGCAAGAGCCATCCCTCATGTACCAAATCTGAAGCCTCCAACTTGCACAGTTTTGTCAAAGGATCCTTAATTAATCACTGCTAAATAGTGGGAGATTCTCCAGAGAAAAAAAGATTGTAAGATTATTGTCTTACAGTACTGAGCCCCAGTGTTTTCTTAATATTTTCTCTCTCATTCTACAAAAGCCCAAAAGATATCACATCAAGATGTCAAGTAGAAATACAAAAACTGTCCATAGATGTTGGCCAACAAATTTTCTTTATCTACAGGTATTATTTACTGTTGCACTGCAAGAATGATAATGATGACCTCCAAGCATTCTTCTGTGGAGACAATTTATCTTTTACCAGTGGAAATTATAGATAATAGCCTTCTGCTGCCATCTGGTCTGCTGTCTGTGGCTTTAAATCCACAAAATCCAATAATTTTGTCTCAACAGCCATGAAAAAGCTGCCTATAGTTGTATGCTGCTATGGTTAGATACAGAACATCCACTGGCAATGACACACTCGGGTGTTTAGCTGCTAGACATGGGATTATTCAGCTTCCTGGTGGAGCTTGGTGTGTGTTACACTGATCTGAAGCTTTGATCATGCAACGCAGTACAAAATGCCAAAATCCATGTTTCGAAGCTAACTCATATGACTCTGTAATGGTGGGTTACATCCACTCACGAGGGATTATTCACACAGCTTATTGTTTATATGACATTTACATTTGGATAAAGCCATGGTTTTGGTGTGCAGCAGCTGACAAAGGCATGAAGGAATAGGTTTCACTTTAAATTAAGCGAAGTTCAAGAGGTGCTAAAAAAAAAAAATCACGCAAAGGTTGAACATCCACACTTCCATGTCAAATGAGCAAACTCAAACTGCTGATGTGGACCATGTTATATGGGTAAAATGTCCAGAACAATTGAGAAAGTAATAACAGTCAAGAATAACAGGTCAAGTCACAGCATGGCACACATCAGCTCACATCACGCCAGAAGGTTTGCATCCACAGTCCTGTCTGTGGTACATTTTGGGCAACAAGAACACATAGGCTGAGGTTATAATTAAATGTATGTAAACACATTTGATCTTTAGTCACTGTGAGCTTTTTCTGTAATAAACTAGATCACAATATTTCCCTAAGCTTAACAAAGTGACTGTGAGTCACTACAACTGGATATTGTACTGCAAGACTGGACAGTGGTGGTTCTAACCTTGATGGTGTCCTGGGCAAACCCCTACTTAACACAACCTCCTTGTTGAATGGCTGATAGGAGGCATTAGACAGCCCAAGTAAAATAGCTGTAGAGTATATACATCTAAGTTAGCTAATTGAGGGAAAGGGGTTGATGGGTGCTGTCCAAATAAAACAAATAAATATAACCAAAAGAAGACTCTAAGAATTAAAGTTAACCCCAGAATTTTCCAAATACAACCATAAGTGAAAATAAAAGCCTCACTAGCTTCCACAGCACCTCTGAACCAGTGTTTCTAACAGAAATCTCTACAGTGAGAATGTGGATTCTAATGCCTGGCCCAGTCTCCAGATAGTTTTACACATGCTTCTGTAATATCGGTTTCCGAGTCAATACAAAGAAACGTTTGCCAAACACGTCTGGTGCGTTAGTTACAGCCGCTCAGACTGGCAGGTTGGCCGAGTTTATGTAAATTTCAGTCTCCAGCACATCAGTAGGATTGGTGGCGCTGGACTGGGATCTACCAATCAGCAAGCAGGAGGCAGGTGGCCACACCCTTCCCAGCTGGAGCCAATCATACACTGGGGGCCGCACATCCCTATTAGCATACAGAAACTTCAAATAGGAGTTACACAAACAAAGCAGGTCTAGATGCAGCAGTAATAGGAGTTTGCCACTGCAGAGGTCCAATATTTGATAGATTATGTTGCTCTTCTGCTTTTTATTACTCCAGTTGACTCTCACTGACTAACGCTCACACTTGAAGCGTGGATCTCAGTATGGCAGTGTCAGTTAGTTCAATTCACAGTATCCCTCTTTGGTTCGGACTAAAATATTAAAATCAATAAAAAGATTGCCAGGAAATTTGTATAGCCATCATTGGTCTCCAGAGTCCCACTGACTTTTCCTCTAGCACTACCATGAGGTTGATGTTGGTGCGTGTGAGCGAAGTGTTTCAAGAGAGTTTATGCAAATTTCAGTCTCCCAGCACATCAGTAGGATTGGTGGCGCTGGACTGCGATCTACCAATCAGCAAGCAGGAGGCAGGTGGCCACACCCTTCCCAGCTGGAGCCAATCATACACTGGGGGCCGCACATCACAATTAGCATACAGAAACTTCAAATAGGAGTTACAAAAACAAAGCAGGTCCAGATGCAGCAGTAATAGGAGCTTGCCACTGCAGAGGTCCAATATTTGATAGATTCTGTTGCTCTTCTGCTTTTTATTACTCCAGTTGACTCTCACTGACTAACGCTCACACTTGAAGCGTGGATCTCAGTATGGCAGTGTCAGTTAGTTCAATTCACAGTATCCCTCTTTGGTTCGGACTAAAATATTGAAACCAATAAAAAGATTGCCAGGAAATCTGTATAGCCATCATTGGTCTCCAGAGTCCCACTGACTTTTCCTCTAGCACTACCATGAGGTTGATGTTGGTGCGTGTGAGCGAAGTGTTTCAAGAAGTTTTTGCTGAGTTGTCATTAAATTTGGTACACGCATTATTGTTCCCCTCAGTGTGACTTGTAGTGACTTTGGCGTTTCCATGCTAGCACTCTACATTAAGGCGATCACAGCAGGAAACATCACCTGCAAAACATCAGTATGTTTGCATGTTACTGTGCTGATGCGCATTTAGCTCAACAGTGGCGGTTGTAGCCTTTATGGTGCTTTATGGGTAAACTTTGTGCAGAACTACAAAAGGAAAAGGGGCTGATGGGTGCTGTCCAAGAACACTCTAAAGATTAGTGTTAACCTTAGAATTTCACCAAAAGTGAAAATAAAGGCCTCACTTGCTGTTGCAGCCCCTCTATACTTAGTGTTTCTAACAACAGTTTCTAAAGCGTACGGGAATATGGATTCTAATGTCTTTTACACGCGTATCAGTAACACCAGTTTCCGAGTTGATACAAAGATCAACGTTTACTAAGCACAAACGAGACAACCTTGGCAAGTTAGCTATAATCGTTCAGACTGGCAGGTTGGCCGAGTTTATGCAAATTTCAGTCCCCAGTGCATCAGTAGGATTGGTGGCGCTGGACTGGGATCTACCAATCAGCAAGCAGGAGGCAGCGAGGTGGCCACACCCTTCCCAGCTGGAGCCAATCATACACTGGGGGCCGCACATCCCTATTAGCATACAGAAACTTCAAATAGGAGTTACACAAACAAAGCAGGTCTAGATGCAGCAGTAATAGGAGTTTGCCACTGCAGAGGTCCAATATTTGATAGATTATGTTGCTCTTCCGCTTTTTATTACTCCAGTTGACTCTCACTGACTAACGCTCACACTTGAAGCGTGGATCTCAGTATGGCAGTGTCAGTTAGTTCAATTCACAGTATCCCTCTTTGGTTCGGACTAAAATATTAAAATCAATAAAAAGATTGCCAGGAAATTTGTATAGCCATCATTGGTCTCCAGAGTCCCACTGACTTTTCCTCTAGCACTACCATGAGGTTGATGTTGGTGCGTGTGAGCGAAGTGTTTCAAGAGAGTTTATGCAAAGTTCAGTCCCCAGTGCATCAGTAGGATTGGTGGCGCTGGACTGCGATCTACCAATCAGCAAGCAGGAGGCAGGTGGCCACACCCTTCCCAGCTGGAGCCAATCATACACTGGGGGCCGCACATCCCTATTAGCATACAGAAACTTCAAATAGGAGTTACAAAAACAAAGCAGGTCCAGATGCAGCAGTAATAGGAGCTTGCCACTGCAGAGGTCCAATATTTGATAGATTCTGTTGCTCTTCTGCTTTTTATTACTCCAGTTGACTCTCACTGACTAACGCTCACACTTGAAGCGTGGATCTCAGTATGGCAGTGTCAGTTAGTTCAATTCACAGTATCCCTCTTTGGTTCGGACTAAAATATTAAAATCAATAAAAAGATTGCCAGGAAATTTGTATAGCCATCATTGGTCTCCAGAGTCCCACTGACTTTTCCTCTAGCACTACCATGAGGTTGATGTTGGTGCGTGTGAGCGAAGTGTTTCAAGAGAGTTTATGCAAATTTCAGTCTCCAGTGCATCAGTAGGATTGGTGGCGCTGGACTGCGATCTACCAATCAGCAAGCAGGAGGCAGGTGGCCACACCCTTCCCAGCTGGAGCCAATCATACACTGGGGGCCGCACATCACAATTAGCATACAGAAACTTCAAATAGGAGTTACAAAAACAAAGCAGGTCCAGATGCAGCAGTAATAGGAGCTTGCCACTGCAGAGGTCCAATATTTGATAGATTCTGTTGCTCTTCTGCTTTTTATTACTCCAGTTGACTCTCACTGACTAACGCTCACACTTGAAGCGTGGATCTCAGTATGGCAGTGTCAGTTAGTTCAATTCACAGTATCCCTCTTTGGTTCGGACTAAAATATTAAAATCAATAAAAAGATTGCCAGGAAATTTGTATAGCCATCATTGGTCTCCAGAGTCCCACTGACTTTTCCTCTAGCACTACCATGAGGTTGATGTTGGTGCGTGTGAGCGAAGTGTTTCAAGAGAGTTTATGCAAATTTCAGTCCCCAGTGCATCAGTAGGATTGGTGGCGCTGGACTGCGATCTACCAATCAGCAAGCAGGAGGCAGGTGGCCACACCCTTCCCAGCTGGAGCCAATCATACACTGGGGCCGCACATCCCTATTAGCATACAGAAACTTCAAATAGGAGTTACACAAACCTGACGTGTAAATAATCGAAAACTGACATCAAAATGATCGTTACTATTAAATTTTTTAATACTTTGGAGTACCCTGCTGCCGCCGGCACTATACCGTCCTGGGCAGCTGTCCAAACATGCTGTCTGTATGTTCAGTATCAACGTGTTTGCAATTTGCCAAATACATCAATTACAAACATACACTGATTTACATTTTAATCTGGTCACCGGTATACAATGTATTTACTTTACTTAGAAACAGACATGGCTGTTTTCTAAGTTTCCAGTGTAAGTGATGAATGAATCCTCACTCTATGCAAAAATACATTCCAAAGTCTATTACAGTAAGTTGCTATGAGATTTTTGTAGTTGGAAGTAAATCAAATATAGTGTTTATAATATTCTAACAAGGTCAGTGTTTTTAGATTGAAGTTCCTCTCTTTTTTTGTTTGTTTGTTTCTATCGATTGTGCTTTTCTGAGCTGCAGTGGAAGGATAGTTACAAAAAGAGAACGTTTTGTACTGAGAAGACTGGATGATATCCAGGTGCTTTGCCTCACTCAGACGGTTGATGCCTTATATTGATTTCAGATAAATCTTGAACTGTATTTCTGAACAAGAAGATTAGCTACATCCCATTCTTAATAGACAATATTAACAGGGAATGATGACGAGTAACACCTGTTTCAGCGTTCATATGGGCACCTGTTTTAAGAAAGAAATGTTAGCTGAAACAAAAGTCAGAGAGACAGAAATAGTTGATGGAAGCACAAGTAGAAATGGCAAAACCTCCATTTCCTCTCAGATTTGTGTTTCTTAATTGTATGGTTATATTACTTTAAAACACAGAGAGACTAATTATCATGGTATCACCTCAGCGTGAACCTGTTGTTGTTGATGTTACCTCATTATCTTATAGTCACGGAGAGAGCTCCTAAGAACTCATATTGAGCTTTCACATTAAATTAAAATGTATAAAACAAAATGTATATTCAAGTATAAGAATAAATTATTTTTTTTTTATTAGGTTGGATGTGGTAGTTTACCATGTAAGTACTGTAAGTTACTGCAATTTGGACAATACTGAAAATATTATATGATATGAAATGGATATATGAAAAACAGACATGGAAAGAGGTAAGGGGAAAGGTCCTTCAATATATTTTATTTTAATGTCCAATCCTGTGACTGAGGAGTGGAGGCCTGGTCATATTCAGTTTGCCATTGTGATTACAGCAGGTTAAGCTGTATTCCTAAAACACCAGAGTAAAATACATAGCTTCTGCTATTATAATTGAATAAGTGAACACAATAAAATAAAGTTAAGTCACAGTGGTGCAGCCAGCAGGTGATTACTGATATCACGGTTTTATCTCACTGCCGATGATTAATGTCACATTCACTTTTGTGTGTCGTGCTCTCCGTTTAAGCTGTTGCTGCCTCTCGCTGCAGAGAGAATCCCCCTCCATTTAAAAAGGCATGCTACATCTTTAAGTGCTTCATTTTGTCACACATAAATCTGTGGACTGCAACTGTCATCACAGACACTGCCAACACACACTGTTTTATGGGCATGCTGTCTTTGTCCATTATACTAAACTGTATTTCGAGAGGTGTAATGATGCCTGACCACTGTTCAGTAAAACTTTTAAACAGAAAAAGTGCAGTTTGCCTCACCGGGGTCCATGCTTAAAGTTACTGTTTTGTACAGTTTTAAACTTGACTTTTTAATAGCAGAACAACCACTGCTGACATTAAAAGGCATTTTCCTACAGTACACAGCACTGTAACACAATATTAGCCCATTTAATTTCACCTAATGTAAATGTAAACTCACAGGATAAAAAACAAAACAAAAACATACACTTAAACTAAAATGATATCTGATGATACATCTTTCTTATTGTAAACAAATCTCCTTAAAAAGGTCAAAACCAACACTGAATTATTCCATATCTTGATAGTTGTACCCAGTCTGTGGTACACAGTGTTAAACCCAAAAGTTAACCATTAAAAACTGCCCAGAAATCTCAGGAATTTCCAAAAAACAGCTGGTCACTGCAGTTCTCAAACACATTACTCAAACAGGAGGAAATAATACATTTGTTGTGGACTATTTTTATTAGTAGATTAATCCAGATTTGGTGCTTTCATGAGTATTTCTGAAAAACTCACCTATTCAAGAGAGCAGGAGAAACTCTAACAAAGTCCAAGAGAACATGATGGGGAAACCGAAGCCCACAGTCCAGACAATCATAATACAGCATAATACTCAGGCAACTAAACAGGGCAAAGACAAGACTATATATACACACAGGGACTAATGAACTAATGAGACACAGGTGAGACAGAAAACAAGAAGGCAGGAAGTAAAAGCACAAACAACATGCCGGGGAATCATTTCCAAAATAAAACAGGAAGTAGAAGCACAACACAAACACAAGGGAATGGAACACCAAAATAAGACAGGACACAGCAGGGTGATGTGGCATTAATGATGTGGTTAAAGAGGAGGCCACTTTATCTTTTTCACTCTGTAATTGGTCTGCAAGAGGAAGAAAAAGAATGTTTTGGAAGCACTCTTCTCCCTTTCTCTGCAGTTGTAAAGTTTTATTAGGGTTCACCCACTCATGAAAAGGAATGCAATCTGCAGTTTATCATGAATATGATATTTTCATGTCTGCATATGTTGTAGCTTCTGGTCTGTAGCAGCAGAATGAGCAGAGAGGATGAAAACAGTGAACCTTTGGGATGGTTTTCATTTGTTTTACCCTGAGTTTGAGCAAAAATGGTCAAAGAAACAAGTCCCAGTCCAATGCAAACGCTCACATTGCAGAAGCTTAAACTTGAAATTATCATTACTTGATCATTTTAGTTGAATTATGATTAACCAGTATTAAAACTGACACAGCAGATAACTTACTGTATGTGTGTTTCCATTGCTGCTTGCTTACGGTGATGTTCGCTCCTCCTTTGCTGCAGGCAGCCTTCCTCCCACCTCTCTCTCTCTCCCTCCTCCCAGCCCTCGCTCAAGGCCCTGCTCCTGCCAGTCTTGCTCTATCAGCATCTCAGACTGCCAAATAAGTTGAAACTTTGAATTAGTTCAACAGAAAACCACCATGGGCTGTAAGGTACAGGAAGAATATTGTTCTTTGGCAGTAAAGACAAAGAAAAGTCATTCAGTTATAACTGCTGGATGTTATATATGTGTACATATATATATATATATATATATATATAGCATCAGCTCTGTTGGCGTTAACAGTGTCATTAACAATAGTGGCTGTGGGGTGTTGTGTTTCTCACACTAGTTGTGCAAAATCCTCTTTGCTTTCATGTGAGATGTGTGTATGTCAACTAAAAATAAAAAGGCAGCATCAGCACACTGGTGGGTCTTTTGGTGGTAGCGACAACATTCCTGACATCGTCGCCAAGTGGCCAGGCTGAGCTCATAATTCCTGCGTCCTGCTGGAGAGTGGCCTCAGGCTGTTGATGGAGAGGCATCTCATCCCGGCTGAATGTCACTTATTGGTGGGGGACAGTGGCAGTCCCTTTAGGCTGTGGATCCTCAGGTCTTATGTCCGTCCACAGCCTGGTCTCTAATGAAATTACGACAAGTGGGCTGACACAGTGGCGAAAATTGCAGGATATGATCTCTAATGGATGCAACCAATCTCCTTCGCAAATAAGCTTTCATAAATCCACTTAGAAATCATAGAGAACACACCTCAGAACCTGCCTGAGAATGATCAGATTTTTAACTCCTCTTCAGTATCAACGTAATCCAGTGATAGTTGTCTGTATAACCACGAGTACTTTGCAAAAAGGAACAACTAATAGTTAATTCAGCTTAGTTTTCCCAACATTCAAACAAATGTAGGCTCTTATAACAGCCCATCTGGATGAGCTTTCATGTGGTCTTGATCTCCTGAAGGCTTTCATTTCATTCAGGAGCTTCCCAGTAGACCGATGTTTGTGAAGCATTCATCCATCAGATTGAAAAATGGAAAATACACAGGGGTGAAAAATTACTTCACTGGGATTAAAATCACAGACTGGAGCGGGTAATGTTAAAATCACCCCACCTCCCCCAGAGAGATAAATACAGTCTGAATGGGGCTAAGGATTCAGTAACAGTTAGTGAAACGTGCTGACCGGTGGCATCAAACAACAAAGAAGAGTAAAACATGGCTCATAATTAGTTGTTTGCTAACAATGTTCTGGACTGCGCAATAAGGAAAAAGCTTTTAGACAGTGCAGGACAATGTTGGAAATATACAGAGAGAACATCATCGGTAATTTTCATTTGGAAAATATCCTGAGATTATACTTATGAAAGTTTTTGTAGTGTTATACTGCCAGTAAAATGTCCTTGTCACTGTTCTTCTGAAACCTGTTTAATTTTGACTTGTCATAGCAGAAAAGATTTTGTCAATGATGGCCCAGTACACCATGACAGTGAGCCAGCATGCACAATACCAGGGCCGTGGAACTAGCTCACCTGAATATAATGCAGACATTATTAATGCTAATTACACTTGTGTTTTCCCTGCTATGACAGACCAAAATGTCTACTGTGAAAACGTCAATAAATTTGATCTAAGCCAGAGACAACATCTATCTTTAACAATTCTGCACACCTGTGTTTGACCTTCATTGTCAGTGTCAGTGTCAGTGTTTTTTTTCTTCTTCTTCTTTTCTCTGTAGGTTTCTAAAATTCCTGTTTTTTCTTTCTTGTGGAAAGTTAACAATGTTTAAAGTATGATTAGTGTTAGGCAACTGAAACATTTTTGGAATGCCTAACTGTAGGTTTATAGTTACAAAAAAGTGAACTTTAATTGCAGGTCTAGGGTACACAGTATGTCCACTTTGTCATTAAGCACTGTAATCTCTATACCAACCTGCCAACCACGCCAGTTTAACAGCTCTGTATTCCTCAGGTTTAAGGTTCCCTGAGCTGCTTGAGTAAGTCTTACAGGATAACTGATAGCAAGGATGTTTATGGAGCCTCTTAGCGGAAAAATAAAACTGTTAGTGAATATGTCCACACAAGGACCGCCCAAACCAGACCCTGGAGGAGTTGGAATTACTTTGGACAACAGAAAACTATCTGGCAGGCAGAGGAGAAATGAACAAATCATGAAGTGTACCTGAGATACCGAAAATGGGACCTTACACAGCAAATAGCAAACAGCAGTGTGGAAAAAATGCCCATCACAATCTCTCAGAGACCGAGATGATGTCGTGAAATGTCTAAAAGCCAATGGTATTAACCCCTCCCACCCACTGCATGAGACTGTGGGAGACCTGAGCAGCTCTTTCAGTAACAGACTGCTGCATCCACAGTGCAAGAAGGAACGCTTCTGCAGGTCACTTATCCCAACAGCCATCAGACTGTACAACACCAGACTGACCCAACAATAAACCTGCACTCTGGACTCCACTTTCTGGTCACTTTATTTGCACGTACCTTCATCTACCTCACTGATTATCACCATCTTCCTTTATTACAAACTGCACATTTCTGTTTATTATTGAGACTTTTAATGTTGATTGCTGCACTTCAATTTTTTTTTACCCTTCTGTGCCCTTTTTTATTTTTATTTTTTTTACTGAAACTATTAACTGATTATCAAAATAGTTGCTAATTAATTTTTATGTCATATACCTGACTGTTACATTCGAGGATATTATAATTTACTGACACAAACTGAAGGGCTGACTTCCCTCTTTACAACCGGAAAAAAAACTTTGGATGGCCTGACGAGAACAAACAAACACACACACACACACACACACACACATATAAACAGATGTGTTGCTGGTGATGTTTTAATTAGCCAACCTGCTCCTCCAGAGAGACAAGAGACAGAGCCCAGATCTGCACTTGTGTTTGTTTATTCCACTAAGACAGAGATAACATTATTTTGAGGAGTCAGGTAAGACCTCAGCACCAGTATGACCATGTGCTTGTATAATGTATTTCTCAGGTATGTATCATTTTGTAAAGAATCTTTTATTTTATTTTTCTTTTTAACAACCAGACCTACAGACACATCTTGATAAAACACAAAGGTAATGCCTTTTTGATTGGCAGATAAACAAACAGTCCCTATCTTCCATGATGCCCTTACAGTGAGAGTGTCTCCTTGACTTTCTGTTTACTGCCAGTTGTGTTTGTGCTTGTGTGTTTGTACTGTATTGCACCACTTACCACGGTGATTTTTGCGACTTTTGTAATTTGTAATTCAGGGTTACATTAAGGTAACACTGTTCAGTATAAAAAGAGCAGACCTTAAAGTTAATATGACATCCTCAGAAAAAAAAACATTTTGAAATCTAACCTGCGCAGTATGTGGGAGGATGAATTGACTGAGTCCAGCAAGTGAACAGAGTGTGTCCCTGATAGGAGAATCAGAGTGTTACTGGCTGGACCAGTGGGCTGGCAGCTCGTGTATCTGGCTCGGCCCACGGTCCTTGGCATGCTGTTACACTCCTGCTACCCTGCAAGTAGCCAACTCTTGCCTTTGACAGTTTTAGAGTTCAGTTATTTATTGTAGTGTTGATTGTCCTCACAACATGGCAGTAAAAATGACAGGTAAAAATAGACTACAGGTTAGCTCTCTTATCTGATCTCAGTGGCAAGTTTCCACCTCCCTTCCCCTGCACCACAACTCATCAGCAAAGCTTACTGTCTCAGTATGGAAAAGAGAAGTCCTAAACCTCCTGTCATAACACCTGACAGAGTGAAATAAAACTTCAAACAGTGGTGGGAGGATGTCTGCAGGAAAGGGCAGAAATGAATACAGATTAGTTAATATAGACATTCAAAAAAATTGTTGTGTCAGGTCAGGCTCAAGTTAATAAATCAGGATGTGTTTAACAAAGACAAGAAAAGAGAATGCCATGCAACTACCATGTGAATGTACAGTGGGGGGTGGGTGAATTTTAATGCTACTTATTACTTTTACTCCCCCTATAGATATACAAT
Source organism: Lates calcarifer (assembly GCF_001640805.2). Taxonomy (NCBI): domain Eukaryota; kingdom Metazoa; phylum Chordata; class Actinopteri; family Centropomidae; genus Lates; species Lates calcarifer. The sequence goes on along the minus strand of NC_066856.1, from coordinate 5,108,085 downwards.
AGTTTACTATAAACTTTGACATCAGCTTGTCTGGGACAGAGTGCACCAAATGTGCTAAAAATGCCTGAGTAAATCTAGTGCTACTGCAATATTGCTTTGAGCTAAATGCTAACACATTTTGTGTTTGTATTTGCATACTAACATTTGTTATTTTGCACTAAACATGAACGACAGGTGAGGCTGACTGGTGCATTTGTGCCAATCCATTCAGCAGATGCAGAAGATCTGATATGATTTATCTTATGACCCTTTGCAAGGGGCCCAACCCCTGGATTGTCCAACTCGTGACTTAAAAATAATGCTGTAAAAAAGGTCTGTGTCCAGCTTGCTATAGTGGCTATAATTTATATATATATATATATAGTAATAAAAATAGATGAAATGACAATCACTGTCAGTGATGAACAGACCTACAGATAATCATCTCCTGAATCCACCAGTCCCCTTGGTTTAATGGAGCTTTATACTGAGTTTCAGCTCATTGTTTAGATGTCCAGCCCACAACTTTATTGTTTTTGTTCACTGTCATAGCATCATTGTCAGCGAAAAAGCCCTAAAAACCCACTTTACACTAGTTGATGGAGGAGGAGCAGTGGTGGCCTAAAGGTAAGAGGAATGGGTTTATGTCCCTGGTGGTGGTTTAAATCTGGATGGGGAAGATGACAAAACAATGCTTGTCCTTCCTACATCTCATTGCTGAGATGCCCTTAAGCAAGGCAGTTAATGCCAAACTGCTCAGTGAAGCTCTTCAGTCACCAACAAATCAGACTGTGGGTTTTACTGAGCAGCTACCAAGTATTAATATGTTTATTGTTCATGGCAAAATGTATTTGTCCACACAGAGGTAAAATGGACCTAATGGTAGTCATTAAACACAATGTAGTCATTTCATCATTATTATTTCAGCAGTGTTCCCTTCATGTATCACACCATATTTATTAGACAGTGCATGGTATAAACAATTACAGGGTATTCACCGCTCTGAAATGTGTGAATTGAAAAATTAGATGAATCTACTCAGGAGATAAAACTAACCATTAATCTTTAGCTCACCTATTCACTGACCTGTAATATTCACATGGGTTGTAATGACAGCATCTGCTCTATGTGAATTAGTATGAATTAGACCTTATGAGAGAATACTTGAGTATTCCCAAGGATGAGCACATGTTTTGAGTACAAAATGCATAATTATAGGACTGTAGATGTTGTCAAAAGTCTGCGCTGATTCACCTGAATGGAAAAGACTGACCATCTGGCAGCCCTGGCAAATAACAGACTGACCTACTTATCTGATGCAAGGGTAACACTTTAGGGTGAGGCACAAAATCCTGACTGTTCAGAGTAGCTGCTAAGCAATGAGTGAGGAACACACCAATTATTAATTAATGAACAGCTAAGTAGTTCCTTTACAACTCTGGATACCTCCAGTTTAAGACAATAAACGTGTCTAATACTTAGTTCCTATACATCTGTCATTCTTCATACTGGTCACCTTCAAGTTGCACTAATCAACATTTTCATATTAATAATTGATCAAGTGACTATGTGGTGTATGAAAGGTCACTTATTGTGATAAACCCACAAAGAATTATCACCTCAGCTAGTGAACTAGTACTAGTACAGCTAGTAGCTATCATTTCTTTTCACCCCTATGACGACGTTTAGCCCCTTTCAGCTTATTGTTTTGGTTCTCTCAGCATTCTCATGAACCTTAATTTAGCAGGCACTTGTTGCTAAAATATTTGCTATATCAACTCTGTGAGGTGACAGTGTGTCAGTGTTACCTCACAGTCTATGAAAAATGGAAATTTCACTTTACTGGCTCATCTAAACAGATTTTAACCATCATAAATGTTAGAAATTACAGCTGTTTAACCTGTGTATTCATCTGATTTGTCTGCAGTAAAATGAGTGTATAAATCTATGACTGACTTTCATACTCCTATATTCTGGTTGGTATTTCATGGATCTGTTTGCTGGTGCTCAGCAGCCTAGAGACTAGAGCCGGTGAGCATGCCATTAATTCATGCTGCAAGCAATAACATGCTTGACCTTTTTGCACAAGTATCACTTGTTACAAACAGTGGCAATCTTTGTCCAATAAAATGTAATTTCTCACGGGTTATACAAAAATACTAAAAAGCACCTTGACATATTGAAAATGTGCAAATACTGTATTAACCTGTCTACCTCACCTCTAGCTTCAAGTCTCAAGTTTCCTGCTTGTGTTGGGTGTGTGGACTTAATAATGTTTGTGTCGAAAAAGGATCTTTTCTGGTGCTGCTTCCATTGTATTGCTCGATCCTGGCCAGCTGTAAAACTATCACTGAAGTTTTTCCAAATTGTGTTTTGCTAAGCAACCTGTACCAACAAATTTGATTGTGGTAGCCTGATTTCCCCACAGAGGTCACTTAACGTTTCATCCAAATTTTTTTTAATCTTAACTTGAAGATCCTATAGATAAAATGCTATTGTATTTGCCAACAATATATGCTTTGATCTCTGTCCCAGTTTCCTTCTTTGACTGAGAATGAGTCTCTTCAGAGGATTAATGTCCAACCACTTAGTTGTCAAGAGTAGTGAATGGCCTTGAATTGGCTTTGAATCGGCCAATTCAGTGTTCTAGGTGAGTAAGAGAAACAATTTCTTCACTCTCTGATACAGTATGCTAGAGTGCCCAGAGCAAGAATGTTAAAAGCTGATCTATTTTCTGCCATAGCTCAAACTATTCAAAACTATACCAAATAAAACTAGTGAATTCAAACCAACAAATAAAAAACCCTAGAAGACATCAAGGCCACATTACCAGTGCACAGCTCAGACAAACCTACTGTACCCACCCTGTCTCAAGTTTGTCCCTTCCAGTCTTCCAAGTCCAAACAAGAGACCTGGCTCAGTGGATTAGGAGCCCCTCAAAGGAAGGACTTCTCCAACCTAAAACTGATTAGGTGTCTGCCAGGACTGACTGCAAGAGGATTCCACCACATCTGGCAGACGTGGACCTCAGGTCTCACCGCAGAGTGGGGAAGTGGAGGAAGCTATAACATAATGGACTGCTACAGCAGCCAATTACCAGAATTAATAAAAGCTGTAAGGACTGCCATCTCCACCATGTTACCAAATATTATAGTTTCTGTATGCTAATGAGGATGTGCGGCCCCCAGTGTATGATTGGCTCGAGTTGGGAAGGTGTGGCCACTTGCCTCTGTCGCATTCCCCCTGCTTGCTGATTGGTGGATCCTAGTCCAGCGCCACCAATCCTACTAATGCACTGGGGACTGAAATTTGCATAAACTCAATCTGCCAGTCTGAGCGACTGTTGCTAACTCAACGGAAATGTTTGGTAAACGTCGATCTTTGTATTAACTCAGAAGCTGGTGTTACTGAGGCATGTGTAAAACTACCTGGGGACTGGGCCAGACATTAAAATACCACATCCTGCACGCTATAGAAACTGTTGTTAGAAACACTAAACTGCTGCAGCAGCTAGTGAAGCTTTTATTTTTATTTTTGGTTGTATTTGGAAAATTCTAGGGTTTAGTCTAATTTTTTACAGGCACCCATCAGCCCCTTTTTCCTTTGTAGTTCTGCACAAAGCAGGGGTTTACCCATAAAGCACCATAAAGGCTACAACCGCCACTGTTCCACCACGATCCAACAGGAAGTTGAACTAAATGCACATCAGCACAGTAACATACAAACATACTGATGTTTTGCAGGTGATGTTTCCTGTTGTGATTGCCTTAATGTAGAGTGCTAGCATGGAAACACCAGTTAGCACTAAACACAGAGCACGGCTGAGGGATCCACAAAGTCACTACAAGTCACACTTACTGGTTTCAATTTTAGTCCAGACCAAAGAGGGAGAATGAGAATTAAGCTAACTGACACTGCCATACTGAGATCCATGCTTCAAGTGTGAGCGTTAGTCAGTGTGAATCAGCTGGAGTAATAAAAGCTTTGAAAAAGCACTGCCTGTAAAAATGTCTACCTGTCATGTTTCTATACAAATTTGATTATGGAGATTGAGCCAGTGGTTCTGAATTGCATTATTTTAATGCATTACTTGGTAAAATTCCCTTCCAGTTTTGGAGAAAACTTCAACTTCTCTAGTCTAAAAATTTGTAAAACTGACTATGTACTATTCCCACACGTAGTTTTCATTTTAGCTGTAAAACAACTTCCAAAAAAGAGCTGTGGGAGCAGCAACCTACTCTCACACTGCTGGTGAAGATGTTGCCATACATCTTGCTTCTCACCTCTGAAATGGACACTGGTGACCTCTCTGCAGTGTTGAAGAATGACTCAATAAAAGATGAAGCCGATGGGCACAGTCCACAAAGCCTTTGTCCTCAGAGCCCAAATGATGTGGTTGCTCATCAAACACCCTTAAGCCCTTGCTCTTTCACAAAAGGTGACTTTCTGTTCTGTGGAACTCTAAAAGTATATACCGTTCCACGCTGTTTTTTTAACTAGTCATATGTTAAATGCTTAAATGTGCCTGGCTGGAGGCAGACGATTCCCAGATGACAACTGTGTTCTATAGTAGGCTGTGTTGAAGTTCAGGCAAATAAATTGTTAAGGTTAGGCAAAGATTTTCTTTGTGCCAAAAAGAAACCAACACTGACAAGACATGAATTTCAGTGTTGACCTGTTGGTAAAAGCAGCCAACTGAGGCTTATTTGTGACAGTCTGCTCCCTGACCGAGCCAGGCCTGTACTCAACATGTTCAGTGATGCAGGTGACAAGAGGTTTTAAGTCTTTAGCTCTCTGTATGTTTGTTCATTAGCCTGTAAATGAATCTCTGTTATTTAGAGTCCATATGTTCTTGTTGGTACTTTCATAATAGAGTCAGAGGCCTCAGTTCACTCTCCTATTGCCATGTGGAAGTTCTTGTTTAACTGGATTACTGTACCTACATTACACAAAATGACAGATAACCTCAGACCAGCCATAATGCTTAAATACAGTCTGGTCTAGTGTCAAAGAGAGTGACTGTTTAGCTTACGTGTTTAACTAACATTAAGAGTATGGGTTAGTTCACTTAGGTTATTATTTGAATACCAGTTTTTATATGCAAATTTATGACATTTCAAATGTATCAGCATTTCCCATGTTCTTACTAGTTCTAGTGTGTTTATGAGCTCTGAATCCAACTTAATGGATTTGCTGTGCACCCTACCCCTCCCCTTACGCATCAGCTGACAGTTTTCTGAGCTCTTTTATTTAATTCCGTATGTTGTTGTCAAACACGAGTTACTATGTGCGGTGAATTTTTCATATTCATATTAACTACTCCTTAAACAGTTTTGAATATTGCCTTGATCTTGTGTTTACCCTCAGCTTGTCACTCAGCTGTTAATATGGAGGATTTTTTATCTCTGATCACAAATGCATTCTCTTTGATTCGGTTCTTCTATCAGCTGCCTCCACTCAGAAGCATTCCATACACTTTTGGGTTGATTTTATGAACAATGTGCTCCTGAATTCTTAATCATTGTCATCTCGCTTACAGTTGATCTTTTAAGTGTTTTAATGAAGCGTGTCAGTCCGTCCTCAGTGTTGGTGGACCTTTCAAGCCCACTCTTGATGTGACCTTTTGCCCTCAGTTAAATGACGACATCCACTGTGCCACATGAGAGAGACAGAAATACACACCTATTCTTGTCAGTACAATCAGTTCTTTAACTTTAAAGGAGGTAAGGATGAAACCATTGTCGGGATGGTGTACTGTCACTTGCATGCACATGGATGGAACACACATAATGGGGACCAAAATTGCTCCATAGTGCTGCAAATGGTGAAGAACTCCACAGGGGACCTTTACATGCACTAAGAAACCACTTCTATCTGGAAAGTTAGTTCTAAGAGACATACAAAGAGCATCCAGATGGACCTAGAGACACACTTGATGACAAGATGGATTTGGAGATGTTGTACTTGCTAACAAAGTGGAGTGACCCTTAACAAGCTTAATCAATTGCTGGTTATTAGATAGTTTGCCATGAAATCTGGCTCAGATATCCAGGATGCCCAGAGGACATCCTGCTGACCCTGGTGATCCCCTGACCTCAGTAAAACCATTATGTCATGTATAACTTTTGAGGTCTTTACTGAAACATCTATCTTTCAAATTCAGTTTGTCCAAAACTTAAGCTAATGACCAAGTATCTACAAAACTAATGGCATTCCCATCAGCCTCGGCTGCACTTTGTATTTTGTACTAATTAGCAAATGTTTGTATGTTAACATTCTAAATCAACATGGTGAACATTGTTAACATTATAGCCTACCTGCCGGACATCAACATGCTAACATTAGTATAACCATGCTAATGTTTGCTGATATGAATTAACTAATGTGAAGCATCAGAGAGCTGTTGCTATGGTTGCAGACTTCTTTCTGCTTTTTTAGCTGCTGTATGCCCCACTATATTCACCAGCTAGTCTCTTAACACAACTTACTCTCTGACACTAATTAACCTTTGTGGTAAGGATGCATGGACACATGACTGGACTTTCAGGAAACTCCTACTTTCAATGAGAAATTCTGTAACTGCTTCAGTACAATCTGACACAATCTGTTTTATTTCCTTGTATTGCTTCAAGATCTCATTTGAATAACATCACAATTAATATGTTGCACATGTTTGCCGTAGGCTAGCTTACATTCATACAGACGTGAGACTGAATATCAAAGAAATCCTCCAAACTCAGAGGTAAAATGAGGAAATTAGGTTACTGTCAACCATGTAAATGCCTCAGTCATACTGCTTTAATCTGCTGTTATTCACCTCAATCAGGCTTGCATGTTAAAGCAGCAAATGACTTTTCCATGTTGGACCACATTAATGCATTAAATCATATCCTCCTTCTGGTTCCTAGCAGTGTGTGCTCTTTACTTCCAATGTCCCCACCCTCACTTCTCATTTTCTTGGAACAATAGCGTGTATTATTAGAAGAAATGAATATAAAAGTCTGTGCTTCATGCAGCAAAGAAAAGTGCTGCTATTTTCTAAAGTGAGTGACTCAGTCAATTTCTTGACAGGAACAGGCCAAAGTGATCCAGATAAAACCTGAATTGTTCCTGTGAGGTTACATTATTAGCTATGACTGACATATAATAAAATTGAGTGGAAGTGACATGTGGAAGTGAAAAAGAACAGACAATAAAAAGAAACAATCCTCCATCAGCATAGTGCCCCATATTGGAAACACATAATTAGGCTTTTGACTCTAAGATCACAGAAGGAGACAAATTGACAAAGGTGGCAAATTGTGGCATGTTCTTTTAATTTAATCACTGTTTAGTAACATCAGGATTTATTGGCTAAATGTTTTCAGAATTTATTCAGTTCAGCCCCCATATACAGGCTTAAAAGAAGATAAATAGGCTACAAGGTAGATGACATGTATCTTCCGGTGCTGAAGACACTGAAGACAGTGAATGGTGGAAAAATTTTAGAGGTGGTGCAATTGCATGTAAAATGTGCTTAAGATGTGATGTCTGGACCATTTCCAGACATTTTGGTGCCCTGGTCCAGACATCTACAGTTCCCCATGAGGGGAGTGATCTTGTAATTTTTTATTTTGAATTGAACTTGGTCCTCTTCCTCTTAAACTTCAGTCACCTTCTGACCTGTGTCACTAGCATTTTACTGTATAGTCTGTCAGTGAGGACCTTTCCATACAAACTGGTGTCCCTGTTATAACTTATACTGGTTTCGTGGCATCACTAACTTTAACTCTGATTTTATTTATTTATTTATTTTTTTAAAAGGAACTGTAGGCATTGTAGGAAAAATTAAAGCATTGCTAGAGAAATTAAAATGAATCCTGAGGGAAGCATGAAGATCCCAACAAACTTACATGGCAATCCATCCAACAGTTGTTGAGACATTTCGCTCACAACCACAATTTTCTGCCTCTTGGTGGCAAAGTTAAGGGATCACCAACATAGATATCTGTTCCAAATCTCATGGCAACTGTTACAACCCCGGCTGGCTAGGGGAAGGGGAGATAAGATAAGTATACAGGTGGAAGAGGTTGAAGGCTAAATACTTTAGGCCAACCTTTTAATGAACAAATACACTGCAAGCAGTGAAACAAAAAGGGAATGGTCACAGTGGGTGCTACTCAGTCAAAGAAATCGGTTAAACTGTAATACAACAGAGAGAAGAAAGTGACTCTGGAGTTAATCTAATCTAGAGTGATCTAAAGGAGAAATGGGGAAAAAGTATCCTAATCTACCTAACAAGTACCCCTGACCTAGATGTGTCTACACAGTAAAGATAGCCTAGCAAATTGAATGACAGAGTGTCTACCACATGGCCCAGTTCTCCAGCAAAAGTAATTCTGTGTTAAACAATAGCACAACTAGTAACCAAGGAAGTGCTTGTGATTAATATAGTTCATAGTGTAGCTTCAGTCAAGTGTTGCAAAATGCAGAAGTACAACACACATATCTGATATTGTCACAGTGTGGGAAAATACTTTTCCAGCTTTAAAGCCACTAAAGATCAGAATTCATGAGGTTAAAATCTTTACTGATAATCTAATTGGCCGTGCAGACTTTAATAAAGAGGGATTCCATGTTTGGGCAGAATAAGTTCTGCAGTGCTGTGACAGCAGAATCAACCTTGCTTGGTGTGGAGGCAGATTCCCAGTCCTCCCCGTCTGTGTGGAGATGAAACAGACATAATGTGCTGTCCTGCTGGAGCAGATGGAAGCCTCATTCAAAGGCACCTTGACACTATATGCTCAGTTAGAGACTGACACACGTCTCTGCTTCTGGGAATGTGTATGTGCATACTTAAGGGTATATGATACATGTTCTGTATCTTTAATGCATGACACATGGTGCCAGTTGTTAATGGCCCAACTATTAGCACTTGTGTATCTATGCATGTATCTCTGATGAAGACCAAGTTTAATCTCTGACATGATGGGTTCATGTATGATGCAGTTTGACAGTCAGTGGTTGTGTTTAGGGAACTTTCAACCAGAACTGACTTCTTAGGGGAGATTTTGATGAAATTCCATGTAAGTCTTCGAACAGCTATAGGCATCCTGATACCAAAACCATCAACATCAGACTTTGAAAAGCTGCATCAGTTGAACCAGAGTTTATATAGTGCCTTCTTCTTTTTTAGAGGATGTCAAGTTTGCAGCCCTGCTAGAAACGCAAGTGTTTGTGACATACCATATCAGGGCTGAGCGGAATAGTTGAAATCAATATTACAATACTACAAGGCCATTCCAGTGATTTGCCATCACACTTTAATAACGGTTGGGGACTTAAAGAAATGGTTAAAATTATGCAGCAGAGGCCGGGATATGCAGAAATGTAGTCCACAGCATGGATCAAGTTGCAGTTATGCTAGATCCTGTGATGCAACTAACTTGTCAAAGTCAAAGTAAACTTGACCCATTCAAGACCATATGACAAGGAGCGTACAACAGAACAACACTGCATTTGTCCCCACCCAAATATGTGCAAATTAAAAGAAATCAAAAACATACATGAACCCAACAAGGACAATACACTCTTTACATAAACATGTACAATGTATAAGTGTGTGTGTGTGTGTGTGTGTGTGTGTATATATATATATATATATATATATATATATATATATATATACACATACACATGTGTGTGTGAAAAAATGACGAGAACATTGCAGCATATGCTGAAAATAATAGCAGCAACCTGCATTGTTGCATGATGAATAACAGCAGGTCATATAGCATAACAAGAGCATAAAGCTTTTGAGTGTTAGAATAATAGCAGCAGATTGTAAACAGCAGGTAAACAGAAACAACAGGAGTCATGTGTCTGTATGTGTGTTTGTGTTTGTATGTGAGCGAGTCTCTAATAGTGGGTATGAGCGTGTGTGTATTTTAAAGATAGTAGTAGTAGTAGTAGTCTGATGGCTAGTGGGAATAAGCTCTTACAGGGCTGACAGTCCTGCACCGTATGCTGTGATACCATTTGCCAGAGGGCTGAGGGGTAAACACTCCATGGGAGGAATGGGTAGAGTCTCAGACAATGCCAGTGGCCCTGCTCAAGCAGTGTTTTTGGAACAAGTCTTGGATGGATGGGAGAGAGGGTTTTTTTCCTTTTTTTTCAGCTTTCCTCACGACTCTCTGCAGGGACTTCTGGTCTGAGGCATTGCAGCTACCACACAAGACAGAAATGCAGCTGGTCATTATGTTCTCTATGGTGCCTCTGTAGGGTGTGGTGAGGAAAGGAGGGGAGAGATTTGCCCTCCCCGCTGCTGGGCTCTCTTGACCACAGAGGTAGCACTTATAGTTCAGGTCAGGTCATCCCAGGAACTTGGTTCTCCTGACAGACTCAATAGAAGTGCTGCTGACACACAGCTCCTCCTGAAGTTTACAGTGATCTGCTTTGTCTTGTCCACATTCAGTGACAGGTTGTTGGTGTTAAACTAGGCCACGCTGCCAATGAGGCGCTGGTCTGCAAACTTTATTCTGTTATTTTTAACAGACAACAGTCCTACAATTTAATGGAAGCACATAAAAAAAAAACACTGCACTGTCCCTTTAACTGCAGCAGCCTTCTATAGAATTAGAGAAAGAGAAAAAGAAATACATCCTGCTCAGACAAGAGCAGCATCTTGGCTTGATGTGTATTTTGTTTGATAGCTGCTGTGGATGGATGAGGAGACTAGAACTGAAAACCGGAGGGATGTATGGACACACACGCACATGCGCACACACACACAGGGTCAGCCAGCCTTTCTGCTGTCTTTGCAAGGTTGATTGAGTACATGCAGTCTATCCCTAAAGGGATAATTTCACGCTCCCATATTAGAATAATTTGCTTGGTGTGGAAATGACATGGATGGAGGGCATGTACCCACAATGCAACCTGCTATATTACTACTGGAAGCACACAAAGCTGCACAAAATACATGTGGCAGTGCCTAACTGTGTGTGCGTGGGAGGGTATGTGTGTGTGTGTTGGGGGGGTTCCTGTCTGTCACATCCAGATTAGTGTTTGACATAAATCTGAAAAACTGTAAAACACTGTTTGCAGTAGTTATTCTTTAAAATGTCATTTCACATGTGGAATGTTAATAATGATTATTATTCTATGTTTTGTCTGTCAGAGTTTAAATGTGTCTAAACAGTCACTGTTCAACTGATGTGGTTACATTATAGCACACTGGAAGGAGAAGAATAGGGACCTGGTCCCTGCATAATCGATGGTCCCTCCCAATTTACATACAGTACGTGTTGCTACATTAACAATGAGTCATTTTCCACACTTGTTTTGCATGTGAACATATTACTGAGAATAAGCCTAATGTGTGATCTAACAGCTGTAACTGTGGGTATAAAGAGGGAGCGTTTGAACATCAGTAACCATGAAGCTGCTGAACTTTAATGTCCAACGCTGTTCAAGATTGATGCTTTTTACTTTTAAAAGTAACTTAGTACATTATAAAATTACTAAACTAACTAACTAACTAAACCAAACTAAAAGATAGCTGGTGCTGTTTTGGTAGCTGTAGCACTGTCATTGTTCTCCTCCTCCTCCTCAGTGGGCTTTGCTATCAATGTTGTGGAGCTGTGCTCAGTTTGCAGGTGCTTCTTCAAATTTCAGGCAGAGTTCTCTGCAGCTGACAGACACTTATCACCCAAGCACAATTTGCATTGCACTGTGATGTTCCTTTCCTTTTCACCCACAAATTCAAAATAATGTAAAAATTCACACAATGTAAAGGCCATCCTCTCTGCCATCTCACTAGCTGAGCTACACTCGTGCACTGACGCACTGTAAGACCTTCCAAACAGACTGTGAGAATTCATTTTTATTTTGGTTTTGTTGTAACAGTAACAGATTGCTTATTGAAAATGTAACCAACTAATGATTACTTTAATTGCAAAACTATCTTGGTTCTCATTTCAACAAAAAAGTAATCATAGTACTTACCCCCAACACTGGTCTTGAATGGCGATGAATGGTTAACTTCAGGGGAGACTTCCTCACTGTTTGTTATGTTGGAGGTGGACCTTGGTAGATAAACATAGGAGAGATCAGTGGTTTAGGAAACAACAAGCAAATCACCTGAAATTACACTGTCACATTGAAAGCTTCCATAAAGTAGACTTTACTGTTATTCCCTCCATATACAACAGTCAGTATTCAGCCTCCAAGGGTATTTGCAGTCTCAAGGAAATGTTCTTTGAATGTTGCATTTACTGTGACTGACCTTATTCAGTAACTCTGCTCTGTCGCACCTGGAGTATTATCTAGTCACAGGCACAGGGTCAAGAGCTGCTGAGAAAATCTTTTCTTTTAAGTTCATATTTCCTGTGCAAGATACAGAATCAATTATATTTTCATATTTAGAGTTATTTCACTCATTTTTTTGATCTTTATATTTAGCTTAGCTTTTTCTTGTTTCACTGATACTGACTGATTTAAAATCTGATCTTATCGATACTGTTCCAATTCCAGTTAAACCAATGAGGATCTGAATAAATATCAAAGTATACAGGGGATCAAACCTTTCTGGTCTATATGCTAATCTCACTAATCATCTCCTTGCAAGAGTGTCATTGAACTTCTCATCTAATCTGTATGCACCAAGATGTTTATTTTCATTTGCTGGTGTTCTATCAATTGGTTGGAGAGCACTACTGCAAACAGTATGCGGAAAAAGTTGGATAAAGCCTTTTGTGTCTCCAGAGGGAGCTGTGGGAAGTCTGATAAATGTCCTTAAGTTATTTCTCTTGAGTCAGCATCAGTTTGGATGTAGTCTGAAATATATATGTGTGTGTGTGTGTGTGTGTGTGTGTGTGTGGAGTAAGTGAGCCTATCAGACCTCAAGAGGTGTGCATCGGTCCAAAATTTTGGATCTGATCCAAAACAGACCCATGGAAAGGCTATAGTCAAAGAAAAAAAAAAAGAGAATTTTCTTATATGCTTCAAACACAAATTTACCACTCAGGTATTGGACATGTCCCATGGACCTGTCACCAGTACCTGAAAAAAAGACCCTTAGACTGAGTAGAATTTGGACCTGGTCTGACTCAGGTCTTGGGGTGGGTCTCAATTCCTCAATACCAGGTGAACCCGTGGACCTCAATTCCTCCAACCCACTGTGCCGTCAGCCATTAAAGGTGCAGTGTGTGTTATATGGCAGCTAGGTTTTGACAAGGAAGAAGAATCTGAGGGATAAAAAAGATTATATCTCTGCACCAATTTTGATGTCCTTATGTCCTCTTTTAAGTTGCAGAGTGGTCAGTGAACTTGCCTCAAAAAATTAATCTGAGAGGCATAAACTGAGAGATTGTTATTTGACACTGTACATAGGAAGTAGGCCCAATGTCAGATAAAGAAATAGAAAGGACAAGGAGCAGCAAGAACCCTGGAACGATGTAACATGACGGTGGGAAACCCTGGCTATATACACAGGTAGACTAATAGTTTTTATTAGGTGCAGATGGTGCAGGCAGGTCACTGGGGGATGAATAGTAATGAGGAGACGATCTGCAGAGGAGGGTGACACACTGAGGACTCCTGGTGGACAGGTGAGGAATGAGTGGATGTGTATACACATTCCTAATGCTGCAGTGTGTGAGAAACACACTAAACTTCACTGCATATTAGTTACAGTTTGCAGGTAAATTAAAGGTCAGTGGATTTGTCCTAAATGTTACATAACTGAATCATTTAATTGCAGCATCAACAATGCCGGCCCTGCATTGCTACCTGATTTTATAGAGAGGTCTTGTGCATTAAAATAGACCTTTTTCCTGGCAGACTTGTCATAATAGGAGAAGCACAGGTGTAATAAAGCACATTAATAATGGCTCTGTTCCATTGGCGTCCCATTAAGCCGTGTCTGTGAGTCAGCATGAACATTACTAGGATCCTGACACTAGATAAAAATGATGCAGCCATCATTTACATTATTAATTCCACCTGTGCTATGATGAGTCAAAATGTCTGCCAGGAAAAATGCTCTATTTCTGTGTAATTATTACATTCAGTGACAATACAGGAAGTAGCACGACATTAAAGAGGCTCGGGATGGTGGGTGTGCATAACAGCATTAAGTCTTCGGCGCTGACATCAGGCGTGGTGGATTTAGAATCTTTCTCTGCCACTTCTGGATTTATCATCATACTACAGTTACATGCTGCAGTGTCGACGTTTGAAACAAGCCACATGTTGTATTAAATGAATCTTAATATGGGCCTCCATGAATTAAAAAAAGACTTCCCTCATAGACACACTAGAGACAATGACATTCAGTTTACTGACACTACTGCATATGCTGCATTTACTATGTCCTCCCTCTCCCCTCAGCACATGGCTGTAGTAGCAGTATGTCATGTCTGATGCCACTTGCAGAGCAGTGGGGGCGGGGTCCGTTGGGAGCAGATGACCTACATGGCGGCATGCATAGAAATTACGAAATAATGAACAACAATAAAACGCACTCACTCGAAAAATGGGGAAAACCACATCGCGGACGAGTTATTTACTCGAGTCTGAAACATTGTTTGTTTACTTATGCCTACTTATCACTTGATGCATTGCGCAGATGAAATCATAAAGCATTCTGGCTTCGCTCCCTCTGCACTTGAGGGCTTGATCTCACAAAAATTCACTGAAGTTTTCAGAGTAATGGAAAGGCACTTAAGATGGCAGCGGGGGATCTCCTGAGGAGGACTGCCCAGGGCAAGTCAAAGAGGGTATGTTAAACAGCTACAGGGGTGCGTTCCATTTGTCTTTGCTCACTCTATTGCCTGTGTTGAAACCACTTGTGTCCTGAAAGTAACTAGAAAGAAGCAAGGAAAGGAATATTTTTTATACAAATATTAGTTTGTGTAATAAGTTACACAGAATTTGCTTCATTTGACAGACAGTACAGAGAGAGACAGGGAGCTTGACATGTAATAAAAGACTACAACCAGGATTCAAACTGCTGCCACATGGCATGCACCTCAACCACTGGGCCACCTGGGTGCTTAAGGAAAGTAAATATTACAGGAGGAGAAAGTGTTAAACACAGCAGAGACAGTTCTATTTCCATATATGTATAGCAGAGACATTTCTTTAAAAAAAAAAAAAAACATTACTGTACCACAGTCAGGAACCACAGTCCTGTGCTGTTAGGATGTCTGCAAGATGGCTGCACTGAAATGAGCTTTCTGGTCACATTTGAAAACAATGAACAGGAAAGGAAAGAGGGAATTTTTTGAGGAATAACAAGTAGTCCTGGAATACAGTGAGGCTGAGTCCCCACCCCTTATTTTCACATTCATGTGTACTGTTTACCATATTATGGATAGTCTCGAACCAATTGGCATGGAGCTGAGGAAGAAAAAAGCCTAATTCTCCTGGGACTTGGTGGGAGGCTGTTGAGGTGCAACAAAGCAGAATCATCTTTAGTTTTCAGCCCTGACCTTGAACAGTCAGAAGTCCCTGCTGTGATGATCTGAGGCTCTTCCCAGAGGGCACAACAGCTCCTTTCAATACAGAGGTGTCTGACCTTGTAATACCTTGTGTGTCGTGAGTAAATTTTAAGATCAATCCTAAAAGTGACAGAATGCCAAAGTGGAGAAACTGGTGTAACAGTGTGTATTGAGTCACGCCAGTGGCATCACTTTAGAGATGGTCTGTCTGTCATGTTGTCATTCTAGACCTTGGAAGAGAAAGAAAACCATTTCACATCAAACTCCATTTTGTAGCTGTTCTGGCCTTCATATTAAACAGCACAATATTTTTTTGTCAATGTCCTTAAGAGCAACATGTGAGCTTTTTCTGATCTGACACCCCTATCAGCAGGACAAAATTCTTACAAATAAATAAATCAATAAAACCATTTTATAATGTGACAACTCAATAATTAAGGTTTGGTCAGGCTTGGGCACAAACCCAATTTGATTAAGGATAGGTAAAAATCATATTCTAGATTAAAATTACAATTTTGTTGAGTTTAGGCAACCTGTTGTCATGGTTACAGTTAAAAAAAAAAAACACTTGGCTATGGTAAGGGAATGACAGTGTCATGGTTAAAAGAAACCAAAACTGACAGCCGGGAAGACAAACAAACAGTTGTCTTGCCACCCAGTGCAACACTGTGGCTCATTGATGTTTTTTCCATAGTTTTTGGACAACAACTGATCTCTGTGGCATGGAGGAATAAGATATATTTGGCTTTGGATGCACACACAATACTTGTTAGTGGGAGACATTACTCTCTGACAGTGACCCTCAGGATTCCAGCCAATCAAAGAAGCAGCTCATTAGCAGAGGAGCTGCTGATGTGAAATAGCATCCAATAAATTATAGGTGAGAAACAAGTGCTGGGAAGTGAATTGTTAAGGTAGAGCTAATGGATTTTTACTGAAGGAAGCTTAACAGATACGTTTCATTGGCACAAGGTAATTACAAAACATTACAGGGAAAGTTAAAGGTAACCCCACTTTAAATAACCATTTTCAGGTGCTCTAAAGAACTTTTCTGCTTCAGTAACAAACGCTGAAGTGAGCAGATTTCATCAGGGTGGAGACAACTGTGAGGGTGCACACACACACACTCACACACACACACACTCACACACACACACACACACACATGGCTCGTGATGGGAAGTTATGGTGCAGACAGCTGCTGTGTTTTCCCAAAGAGCAGAATAGAGGGAAGTCCTTAAAAGTCATCCAACCCAGGAAAGGTATCTGCTCCTGATGAATCACCATCACCTCCTCCTCTCCCTCCTCATCTCTCCTTCTGCGGCTTTCTCACTGCACTCCTCTCCTCCCTCTGCTCCCAAGGCGTAAAGCTTTAATATTGATTCAGCTTGCTAACTGCTCTCCCTGTGTGCCCTGTTAGAGAGGCTGAAGTCTTTCTTTAGTCATTTACAACTCCTCGCTCCAAAAACTGACTTTCAAGACTTTTCTCATTGGCCTTTATTTTGCACAACATCTCGAGAACTCTCAAATAGTATACATTTTAATAACTGGGCCGTTTATCTTAAGATATAAAATATAAAAAGTACACTTTACAAAGTAGGAAAAATAAAACAAATGTGACAACATGGGGGAAGCAGAGAGGAAGTGATGGAAGCTGGTTTGTCAGTGCAGTTCAGCCCCAGGTCTTGCCTTTGGCTCGAATAGGAAGAGTATGTTTATTCAACCTACCCCATCTCCATAACATCCTGTATTCACTTTGTTCAACGGAAGGCCAAAGATTAGTGCACACTAGAGATAACCAGAACAAGCCTGAGAGTGTTTCATTTTGGTGGAAAGGCCTAAAAATGAACCTAAAAGCTGGTTTCAACCATATTTAAAAAAGCCTCTCAGTTTCAGGAGAGTGTCATTTCAGAACTGCTGCATCGTTGTATTTTGTATTCTCAAGAAGGAGGACGTACACTCAGTTTTACAACAACAGTACAACTTTGTAATTCATGCTTAACAATTATGTTTGGCACTTTACAGCAGTCTTGTTGCAGCATCGTTAAACGGCGAGTTGTAATTGAAAAGGTGTATTGGCGCTGACCGCGGCGGCAACTGCTGATATACATGTTTATAAATTCACCTTGCAAGCGTCAAATAAAATCTTTACGGTGTCTTCAAGTGATGCTGTGCTAAATTTTTATCAGCCTAATCAGTAGAATGAACAGCCACTGCCTCAGAGTCCAATTATTGGACGCTCATCTGCATATTCCTTCCCCAGGAGAGGAGGACCTGAACAAATAGAAGTAAATGTCATTTGATTTCAGGGTGTAAAAATCTGGACCTTATTTATCAAGCCTCTCAGATCCCAGAATTTAGGACTCAAACATCTCAAGTCAGTGCAGACAAATTTATAAAGCATCCTACACTTATTCTGAGAAAGTAGAAGGACTGCTCCTCATACAGAGTGTGACATTGCTGTTTTCTCACACTCAGACACGTAAAGTAGATATTATGATGATCCTTCTGTTCAAACCAGCAGCAGAGAGATCCACTACTTAAGTCAATTTCAGAGTAAGTGATGGAGGTCAAAATCAACAGTCTCCACAGCCCTCCACAGTCCAGAGGCTAATATGAGGCTGGTGCCGTCTGAATTAGTCAAATCAAGGAGGAGTCTTCTAAAGTTAAAAGTATTTTAGTACCAGTTCCCCTCTTTGTGTGTTTTCCCTGCTGAACTGCAGTGGTGGGATAATAACAAAAAGAGGGATAGTTGTACTATGAACGTTTGAGCTTTACTTGACCTGACCAACTCAGTCTGCTGAAGACTTATGTTAACTTCACCTGCTCTTTGGAATGAACTGTCCCCCATCAAATCCATTGAAATTGCTGTGGGAATGCTGTTTGTGACCAGTATGGGCAGGGGGATCACTCTGAGCAACCAACAGTGATTTCCATGTACATACAGGCAGTAGTGGAATATAAATAAGTACACTCAAGTTCACTTAAGTACTATACTTGAGTATTTCCACTTTATGCTACTTTATACTTCTACTCTGCTCTCATTTTGGAGCCAAATATTATGCATATTTACTTCATTTATGCCATTAGTAGTTTCAACAAAGAGACAACTTTTTAAAAAAATCAGACAGTTTGATTAAGTAACAGTTTAAGGCCCAAGGAAGACAAATTATCCCATTTTTTTTACAAAATAAAACAAAAGAAAATTACACAGCAGAACTTTTTCTTCCTTCATTTAATTAATTATCTTGCAGGCACTCAAATTTTTCTAGTGATCATTTATTGCAAGATCATTAATGATCTGATTCTGTCATAATATCTGCATCACAGGAGACATTTTACTGCAGAGCGAGTGCTATTATTGATCATTTCAGTATTTTTTTCTGTCAATACATCTGTTTTTTGTTTTTTTTTCTTAAATATGATTTTAGAATTCAGGACTTTTAGTTGAAACCGTGATTTCATTTTATTTTTAAAATTCATATCTTGATACCTTACTTAAGTACCTATGTACTTGATCTACTATTACATATGGGCATATGAGCATTGTTTTAAGACAGAAAACCTAACCTGTGAACCTATCCTATTGTAGTCAGTCCACTTATTTCCCCTATAGGTGAGGGAAAAATAATTTCTTTTACGTCACCCAGTCATCCAAAGTTCAGCTATAATTTGAAATAAATAAATGAAAATATATATATAGAAGAATCTATATTAGATTGGTTCTAATTAAACTGAGATATCATTTGTGACAATTAATCAGGTGACATCCAGCCAGGAGATGTGATTTGAATTCTAATACAGGTTCTCTTCACTGAGAAACTTTTTTCAGTGCATTATCTTAATGCAGCCCTGTAACAGCACTCAAAGTTTGACTGACAGCTGGGATTCTTGGTTCTGACAGATTCATCTCTGTTGAAAAGCTGCATTTGCTCTGCTGCAAAAAAATTGTGTGGTTGCGAGGGCAAAGGTTTGAAATGTCTGAAATTGTTTGTTGGACGAACCCAAATCATTTCTGTTGCCAAGCTATATTTTCTTGCCAAAAAGCGCAAGGCTGAAAGAACCTTGATTTCTGCAGGGACAGCATGTGTTCTCATTTGAATTCTGCACAAAATCAGTCACAATTTCATTTTTGTTAAAACTAATTTGAATAAGCTCATTGTAATAATTATTTTCAAAACACCCCTCCTCTCATGGAATGTTCCTGCCTGACCTCCATCTCCTGCCCAGTCATTTCTTAAGAACTAAAAAAAGTAATACTACATTTGCATCACTCATCACTGAGAATTTTTGGCCAGTTAGGACTGATTTCCTCCACACTTCATCTATCAAAGAAATGCACCCCACTGTCTCCTTTTCTCTGCCACTCTGATCAGGACTCTCATTGCTGTGATCCTCATCCATAGCCCAACCTGTGAGAGTCACAGTCAATAGATGGAGCTAGGAGGCTGTGAGAGAAACCAGAGTCTGGCATGACCCGGGATGCTTTTGATTGAGTGAGCGACTATTTTGACATACTGTACACCATACACATCCTCAGAGAGATCACTGGAGTACAGCAATCCAAAGCCTCAGTTTGCCAAAGAGCTCAGGGAATTAGAACTGGACGTGTGCAACTTTTGAAGGTGATACTGATATTTTCTTGTGCTGTAGCTGCCAATAACTGATATTTTATGTCACTATTCACCTTCTTCAAATGATCCACTTTCATTACACAAACATTGATTCTTTCCCTCATAATTAATAATGAGAAAACATGCAGAATCCAATCAACATACCTCATGGAAATCAATTTAGGTTAAGGTCGTCTCATAAAAAGCTTTAACACTGATCAGTTATACAATAAATATATAATTTACAAAAGTGCATCATGTCTATAGATGAAACTACATCATGTATAATCATTAAAGGTCAATACCAGTGTATCAGTTAATATGTTGTCTGAACAACTCAGTAATAATGCAGTGAGTGGGGGTCCAAGGACAAACTGCACAGGCCTCTTATTTATGCTGAAATCACTTATTAATCACAGGAAGTTGACTGTGAAAGTCCTAACATCCACCACCATCTTCTATAGATCTAATACCTTGTTTATACTAGCCTTGAATGCAGCATGTCAGCAGTCCTCTGACTTTAAAGTAGATTACTGCTGCACACTCAGACCTTCCAGTCTAATACATGAACGTTTACAGTAATGTATTAGTGCAAAATAAGTGGTAAAAAATGCAACTTATCACAACTTGGGTTGCTTTGGCCGCTGTTTCCACCAATTACGACAAAATTGCACTCACCAAAGTAATTGCAGCAATCTAGAAACAGAGTGACATTGCATTACATGTCCAATGGGGAATGGGGAAACACAAGCAGACAGATAATTACTCAGGTTTTAAACAAGCCAACTGTTTAGCTACATTTCTAAAATAATGCTATTTAAAGGTCAACCTGAAAGTACATGAAATTTGGTTAATCGCTCATTTCACACAAGAACATTACACACACAACTACAGTAAGTAGTAAGTTGCTCCGGTGGTTTCGACAATATCACATGAATTTCATCAGCAGATGGAGTGGCCCAGTAGTAGATGTTCAAATTTCCACTACCTTTCTGATTTTAAAGTGGAACTCCATCAATTTCTCACATTCATTTGTATTTTCAGGAGTTGGGCAGTACTATGGCATAATGTGAAAAATGTTGCTGGAGAGAGATAAATATCCTTGTGTGTTGTCCGTTGGGTCAGTGTCTGACTTGACTACAAGTTTGAAAATGAAAAAAAAAAAAAAAATTACAAATCTGGAGGTGTGGGGCTAGAAATAAGTGAGCTTACCAGAGCCCTGCAGTCTGCTGCAGCTAAAATTCTATGTAGAAGTAGAGTAAACTAGATTAGGACTCAGCTAGAATAAAGTTATTAATTGTTTGACAGAGGTAAATGCCATTTAAACACGTTTCATAATGTAAAACAGATTGTGTGGGTGGTTTATTTTAGCAAAGAAAGATTTCAATCCAATCCCTCAGATTTGACTGGATCACTATAAAGTGGCAGTGGATTATACAGAGCTGAAATAAGTTACTGAGATGACTGTTGGCCTCTGCCCACACTTCCCTTATGTCTTTAGATGTAGAGATGGAGGATGAGGGAGAATTGAATTTATTAAAGCACAATCATGCTCTTTTGGAAATGTAAACAATTTTTTTGCCAGCTGAATTTCAAACCTCCCACTGAAACATTCTTTTGCTAGCTACCCACAAGCAAACAGTTAAATGTGGGTTTTATATGATTGGCAATGTTAGCTATTCACCCAAAATCCTGCATAAATTTATGTATATGCCCCCATAGGTATGTTTGTGCCTCAACAGCAAGTGTGTCCTTGTTTGCTGTGACAGCTACACCACTGAAAAAGACTAAAGGCTTTCACCTTTCACCCACCATACTGTCTATGGTAACTGGGACTTGCCAAGTGAGCCATTCCCAGCTGCAGTGCCCACCTGCTTTGCTGCCACAGGTGTGTTTGCATCATTTTCACGGTTTCAGCTTGCTCTTGTGTAACACATGACTTTGAAAAATGCTTATTGAGAACGAGTGAGAGAGGAATATTTCGGGGTCAGGGAGGCGAATTCATGGGTAAATAATCTTGGCTAAATCTATTTGATGGCAGATGGTCAGATCAAAGTGCCATCAAAGAGACATCAGAAATTGGAACAGGGCCAGGCTGGGCAGCAGAATGGTGCCCATGTAAAGGTACATTTCTACCAGTTTCTTCTGCTGTATGATGTTACAGAGTTAAATGAATAAATAAGGGTTTAGGAATCACTGGTAGCACTAAGAGCAAGACTGAGACCTATTGCATGCCTTACATACCGGGCTTCACAAATGCATACATGCAGCCATGATCTTTTACAAATGTCAACCTGCTGGTGGCGTTAGAGACAAAGTCACCAAAGTCAGTAGGCCTAACCCTCTGGGGACCATGAGCTAGATGATGCAGAGTTAGAAAACCAGCAGAAACTTCTTCTTTTACTGATACTTTGGGTAAGGTTCATTGTTTTTGTTTTTTTCACCAAAAGAAATATTAGTTGTTACTTTGCTCAGCTCAATACTTCAGCACATAAATCCCCATAAAATCACAGGCTTTCATTTTTCTACTTCAGCTTTTCTACAGATTAAGCAAACAAGATGATATATCACATTAACATGCTAATAGCTGATTTTTAGAGGTCCTGTTTGGATTTACTTCTGTGCAAAGCCGGGTGAGCAGTTTCCTCCTGTTTCCAGTCTTTGTTCTAAGCTAACTGGCTGCTGCCAGTCAAGTTATATTCACTGCACAGACACAAGAGTAGTTGCAATCTTCAACTTGAATTAACCATTGGCAAGAAAGTGAATGAGAGTATTTCTCAAAATAACAAGCTCCTTCTTTAAAGTAAACTAACCTTTGTCACACAGTATTGAGTGACACTGTAACACTGTTTGAGGTTATAATGCAACTTAGCTCTCTGGAAGTTAGTTTGCTCTGCTGCAGAGTGTGTTACATCAGTGTTACATCTGGATATTAAGATATCAAAATATCAAGAATCAAACATCAGCAGAACAGACACACAAAACTCACACAACACACAACAAGATCAGGGATCAGGCATGTTTGAATCAAATGAATCAGAAATCATCACTCAATTGTTGCACTTATATCCTTGAAGCAGGTATTGTCTGTGCATTGTTTGAAGTGTGGAAGAGAGGTACTGGCTCTGATATGAAAGCAGATCCCATTCCATATTTTTGTGTAAGTGTGGATAAAGCATCTTTGATCACAGCTGGTTTTAAAAGCTGGTACAGGGGTTGAGTGCTCGAGAGACGGCTCTGGTTACATGTTCCTGTCTTGTTAAAGAGTAATTACACACCAATGTTACAGCCTGTCTCCGCTCACTACACACTGTTGAAAAATGTTTGCTGGGGTGACTGAGTGATGGAATAAAGGGTTGGGTGGGTGTAGTGAGTTCTCTGATCAAATTTCTATCTATTTCGTGTCAGAGTGATAAATACGGGCGGAGCCAGAACAGGAAGCAGAGTGAATAACAAATAGAAATGGCTCCACAAAGCTGCCTTTTTTGCAACAAGTTTACCCATCCAATGTTTAATTATTCTTTAAATTGTAGCTTGGTAAAATAATAACATGAAGGACCAAAAAAGATATTCTGGATAGGAAAGCTTTATGGTTGAATGATTTGTATAATTATGGAGGGTCAAGGCATGTGCCTGTGATTTAAAGTTCTAGCTGTTATTTCAGTGATTGCTTTTCGTAGTTAGAGTCCAAAGTGGGAGAGACAGAAACATTAGAGGGGAAAGCGGGTAATGAAATATTCACCATGCTTCTCTGAGAGTGTCCTGTAAAAAAGGTCATCTGCTCAAGCAGGTTATTATAGTGACCCAGAGTTACGTTTTATTGTTAGGTGACCTCTAGTGGTCGTGGTAATTATGACGGTAGCAAAGGAGGAAGTTATGGTTATGTAGTATATAGAGTGTCAAAGTGTACATAAGGAAGTTGGGGTATATGGATGAGTTTGATGGATTGTTTCTTTTATCTGAGACTGTTAGGACTATAGGTCATATCTGAGGGTAGGGACAAATGACCTATATGGTGGTTTAGGTTACTTTTTGGCTCCACAGAAATTTTACTCTGAGTGTTAACCATCAGAAAATTACAGGGCAGGTCTGTAATAGACAGAAGAATAAGTCACATGGAGGTGTGGAGGTAGAGATGTGAAGCACAAATACTGTGAGGTGAATTTGAGTCATAGCTCAGTCAGGCAATTGCTGTCTATTAATATCTTAATGATTTCTGACATCATAATGTGAAATCGTTGCAATACTGATTTTACAAGCTTTTCCTCGCAGTGCCTCAAAACATTACCACCTGGCCATGCATATGTTTAGGCTAGTAACGCAGGCCACAACGCTAAAAGAGCTTGATGAGGTTGTCATCAGTGCTGCCATGGTTTCCCACAGAAGAAGGAATGCTGAGAAACATCCTTCAGCGGTGACAAGAAATCAAGGAATATGATTGTGCTCATTTTATTAATTTTCACTAGGATGAGCGGACTAACTCCAGCCCCATTCAAACATCATTTTGAGAATGTGATTCAGAGGAAAGAAGTTCACAGATCTCAACATGTACCTCAGCCCAACCTTCATCACTACAGTGCTGAAATACCTTCTACCTAAGACTCGTCTACTCCTGGATCAGTCCTCTCTTATGGCATGTGCTTTGATACATGCTTCCTTTAAAAGCTCTTTCAGTCAATAAATTAAAAAGACATGTATAATCTTTAATTAAGTGGCCTAGGATGCCACAGAAAACGTATGTAGTGGTATAAAAGAGCTGCTCATAAACCAACACAGATACAATAACCCAAAATGCCTGGTAGTAAATCTTATTGCACCATTCCATCCTGAAAATCATAGATTATTTATAAAGTGAATTTTCCTCTGTTATAATATATATTCAACTCCAGAATTACACTCACAGTACAATGTAGCCCAGGGTAAAAGTCAATTCTTAATTACTAATAAGGTCAGTTGGTGATAATATACTTAGGTGAGATTAAGCTAGTCATAAATGGGGTCTGATGTAAATAATTGAATAAATGGTTAAAATAAACTGTGATAAAAATGCCCCACAGTGGGGCAGACTATGTGAAAAAATCGCTGTGTCCTTAGTTTCATTGGTGTTGTTGGATTGGTTACTTTTGGCGTCAGTAATTGGCCTTGAATAAGGAAGAGAACGGTAGAGGGCAGGGTCAATAACAACAACACTGCAGACGGAGAAATGCGCAAAAAAGGGAGAGACATGAGTGAAGGAGAGAGACACACAGGGCGAAAGAAATGATAAAGAAACGCTACTGTAAAGCTGTGGATGTGTTAAGAGAGAGAACTATAGCTGTGGATATTACACGCGTGTCTTGCTTAATCACAGTGATTAGTGTCAGAGTGGAGTTTTGTGCTAGTGCTTTTATGCTAACCTTAGCCAAAGTCGGCGATGTCGGAAGAACACAGGACGCCATTGCCGAGGAGTCGGAAGAGCAGAGGACGCCATTGCCGAGGAGTCGGAAGAGGAGTCGGAAGAGCAGAAGACGCCGAGGAGTCGGAAGAACACAGGACGCCATTGCTGACCGGAGAGGACTTTGATGAGAATAACATCCCCACTGCCGTCTGGTTTCACCATTTGGACCACAACCTGTTTCTCGGGGACCAGGACTAATGGCGAACCGTGAGTTAAACATTCTGTGTTTCTTGCTCTGCTGAGGTTATCAATTCAAGGCCTGCAACTTTTTCTCGCGTGCGTGCGTGCGTACGTGCGTGTGAGCTTGTATGGGCCCACTGTCTAGTCAAAAAAAAAAAAAAAAAAAAGACAGCTAACCATTAGAATTCTATATGTGGAAATACAGCATGAAAATGGAGTAAATGTTTGTGTCATATAGAATATTTGTGTTTATTTAAGAACACACAGAATAAGCCTCAATCCAAGCTTTGTCTATGCAAAACCGTACTGACATTAATGACAGGGAGATTATAGGGGTGTCCACGAGCTCTCAAGATAATGCTCCATCACAGGTAATCTTTGTGGCATGGTTACATAATGTTGCACCATTAGGAGGCAAAATAAACACACTAATGTTAAACAGCTGGAAATGAACAGCTTTTTGTTGCATTCTGAGCTTAATACACTAGTAGATACAGATTGTGTGACATTGCCAGAGTATTATAAATACAGCTAATATAATAAAGTGTTTGATGTGTTTCTGTAATGTAAAATTATCTACATATCATTCAGTATTTATATCTGATACGTGTTTCTCTGAACTAATGGACTAAAAGTAACAAACAGCTAAAGACACATGATAATTGTCAGTATTTATTTAGCATTTAGAAAAAGCAATACTATTCAGTCACGTCAAAAAGAAAGAAATGATTATGGTGTCTATTGTTGTCAGGGCAACAATTAACAACCATATGAGCAGCTGCAAGCCCACATGCACATAAACACACACACGTAGCTGTTTGTGAACTATTATTATTATAATTACAGATGTTAATACGACCAGTAAACTGCTTTTTAAAGTGCTGCTATCTTTGCAGGCTAATATCAGTGGGTGCACTATTATTTTATTCCCTTGCAGTTTGTGAGTGTGTGCACCTGCATTTGTGTATGGAGTATGTCCATGTGTAGTTGTATAATGCCCTCTCAGCAGAGGAAGCTTGCAGTGTGGTAACAGCCTCTGTTCTCGATTAATTATCACGGCTAATTAAGTGGAATACCTACACACACATACACACACGTACACATACACACGCACATTCAGCTAAACAGACCCATCACATGACAGAGGTAACTACCACTGCATGGCTCAGTACTCTGCTTAATCTTCTCGATGGTGTAGTCAGAATGTCCCATTTAACTCCTGGATGTGGGCGAAGCCCAAACATTTGCTGACAGTTACCACAAAAGATCACAGGTTGCCATTTAAAGGCCAAATAGATAAGGTTTTAACAAGTGACGACAACCACAGTTGAGTGGTGAAACCAATGCTATAAAGTGCTTTGATGTCCAGTCACAGCAGAAAGTGGACCAGAGAAATACAGGATATTTGTAGGTCCCCGTAAAATTGTTGGTTTTGGAAACCTGGTGACACAGCAAGTTTGTGGTTTTGCTTTGTATGACGAAATGGATTGAACAGGGAAAGCTCCATTGGCATTGTTTCTCATTCAGCAGGCCAGTGTTTCCTGCAGGTTTAGAATTTACTTGTGGTTGTGGCCGGCGCAGTATGTGACCGATGTGCATGCAGAGATTAACGCAGTTTAGAGGGTGAGAGAGTAACCCTGGTTATTTTCTGTAGCTACAATTTAGCGATGTTCCCCAAATGCCTCACATGCAGTGACTTGGTAGGCAGCTGTGCACAGAAAATTTCCTATTGGAAATACTCTGTTTGGTTTAGGTGAATAGTGGCATCTGAGTAGAGGAGCTAATATAGAACCATCATCAACACACCCTCTCGCTTGCTGTGAATTCTCTGGATAATTACCTGCTCTGTTTGTACATTGGCTTAATCAGACATTACATGGACTTTTGTATTAGAGAGCCATTTTGAATAAGGTGAAATAAGGTGTTCTAATGTAACATTTACCACAGTTGATAATGAGTGATTTTATCTATCCGCTATCTTTATCCACCTAAGTAGAGCCTGCAGTATGTATGAGAAATACTGAAAGTTGTTTAAAACTGTATGGTGTGACACAGCTAATATGATAGCAGCTATAGTAAACTCCAGAAGCTGGCTTCACATAAAACTCAGCAGCAAAATGTCTTAATTTCTCCCCTTAAAGCAAACTCAATATTTACTTTTTCATTTCTTCTTTTAACTTAGGATCTCAGCTACTAACAAGTCTAGACTTACTTCCTTAGTCTTTGTTGATTTTATGATTTTTTTTTAAGAGGAGATGATGAAGTGTAAAGGAAAGTATGTTTTAGGTGCGTGTATGATTTACTGATGACCACTTAAAGTGGTGGCTGCTGCTTTCTTGCTTTATGTACCTCAGTTGGATGCATGGTACTTCTCTCTCTCAGATTTAGACATTCTGGCCTCACAAATAGCCTCAGATGAGCTATAAAACAAAATTAAAGATTTAATATGTCCCTTTAGAAATCAGTGGCTGACTTAGGTCACATGGTATTGAGGTTTTTCCCAGATCAAAAGCTACTGTATCTGGTCACTGCTCTTACAAATTTGCCATAAACAGCTGATGTATTTAGGAAGTAAGCATTTTTCTGATTCAGTCATCAAAAAATATTGAGCATTAATGGTACAAATATTTAAGAGATGCTCTCACTGCCATCTAATTTCAAGCGGCACAGAGAAAACACCTGAGACTTTGAATTAAGTTAATCCATTCAAGGTAATTCACCACCACGAATGAGAAGCAATTCAGCACTGCTGTGTCTACTAATATCTTTAATTATAATGCAGCATTTTGGTACCTCTCAAAAGCTAGATGGGACAGGAGAGACAGGGCAGGGGGTGGTGGTCTCCAGTTCTGTGAGCACTGCACAGTATGTTAACCCAGAGAATGTCCCTCTGAGCCAGATGATGATTGTACTGTAGCAACAGTAAGCACCAAATAAGCCACAAGCTCAACAATAAGTTAAAACTTCTGAGATACACTAGTGGCCAGAAGGACACCCAAACTTTAGACCAATATGTGATTGTTGATCATGTAACAATCAAACTACGGGCAGTGATGTGCAGCTATAACAGGCTCTACTCTTCTGGTTCCAGATTTTGGAATCCAGCTGCAGGGATTTGCTCAAATTCAGAAACAAAACATTAGTGAGATGCAACACTGATGTTGAGTGATTAGGCCTAGCTCACAGTTGATATTTCAGTTCAGGCCAGGGCTCCATGCTGGCCAGTCAAGTTTCACCAAACTGGTAACAACATTTCTTGAATGAGCTTTTGTCATATTGTCATATCATGTTGCAACAGGAAACGGTAAAGAATCTGCCCCAAATTTGTATGCGACACCAGAAGAAAATTATGGTTTAAAATGTCATTGTGTGTGTTAGCATTAAAATTTCCCTTAAACGTCTAAAGAACCCAAACAGAACCTCTGATCAGAGGTAATTGGACACACATTTTTTGTGCCATATAGTATTCTATTACTAAACAAAGATATAGGTGGAGGACCATGACACAGCCAAGTGAATGTCCTTCATTATAACACCCCTGTAAAATTCAGCCAATGAGGCAAAACCCCTATTTATGACTTACATTTGCTGCCCTCTCAGGGGTAATAAGGCACACCGCCTTGCAGATGTTCGGAAAGGCAAAATTGTGACCTGTAATGGACAAACATCTGCTTCTAGCTTCCTTACAGCTGCTGTTTCACCAGTGTTGCTGTGTGGAGGTGAGGAGAGAGCATGACCTGTTGCCTAAATAAGGAGCTAAAACACATAGTATAAATAACTTCATAAAAGGCAGGCAGCATGGCTGTCAAGAGAATGCACTCATTAGTGTCGTCCATTTTGACATCTTCACTGGAACACTGAAAGGTGAAGACTTTTTGCTCTGATGTCTTGTTCCATGCAGAGGTGTCTCCTCTGAGCAAAGGGTGGCAGGATGACAGCCTCCTTGATGTTTTGGGCATGCTGCCACCTCATTGGATGGTGAGTAAGCCAATGTGTCTCAAGAGTTACTAATGGGAACAGAACCAAAGTATAGGATTTTCACATACCTTAGTTAAAGCTTGTTTTTTTCAGCTATGGCTTACAGCAGTGTTTGCTAAAAATATTAACTTAAATGCTAAGATGAATGAAAAATGCTGAATATCTGTTAACTTAGCAAAAAGCTGGAAAATGGGGAAAAAGGAAAGCTAAGCTAAGGAAATGGAAGAAAACTCCCTGGGACTGTTCTTTAATTACATCTACTGGATATAACAGTTATTATAAATAGCCACATCTATGTGAGGCTTCTCATCACATTTCTCCATTTTAATTTCCACACACCAAGAAAAGGCTCCAGTGCACATCTATCTCTTTTCAGCTGCCTTCTATTGCTGCAGTTGCTGCTATTGGGAGCAATTCAGTTCCTGATTGGAACTCATGCTGCTGTAGACAAAAAGTAGTAAAATAGCTCATTTAGTGAGCCATCATTCGCTTCGACTCTTATTCTAAATGAAACACCTGGTCTAAAATGACTTCATTCATCTGAACTCTCTTTAACTCTACAGCTGGCAGCATTTCACCTATTACAGTAGATATAAAGAGCAGAATCTCAGAGGGCAAATACAGAGGGGAAAATGGTCACATCATGACTCCAAATACATGTCTATTTAATGTCACCATTTTGCACAAAGACATTCTGCCAATGCCAGATTTAAAAACACATTAGTTGTTCAGTTTAGTGCTCTTAGCAATATTTACATGTGCACAATAATATTTTCCTCACTGTCAATAAGGCACTAGTCTCATTTAACTGTTTATATGACACCGCAGTTTAAACATAATGATAACATGGTTATCCAGAAGGAACTGCGGTAATTTGAGTTGAAACATATAACTTTGTTCCACTCATCTGTTTTTCTAAGTGACTTATTCTCCTTAGGCTAAAAAAGGGCTGGAGTCTGGGTTATTTTGTAGCATCTTCCTTATAGCTGTGTAAGCTGGCCATTGGCCCACGGACTACTGTGGAAATTCCTTTTGCTGTAAATACAAACTGTTAAACTGTTGACAACTGCAAACACAGTCAGTTACTACTCTTTTATATATTTTTATATCTTTACTGTTTGATATGTGTTTATCGTAGTGATGTCACCACAGTGTATGAGTTGAGCTTGGATGTTCAGGTGTGGTAAGTGGGGTAAACATGTGCTTGTGCAGTGGGCCACACAACAGGTTAGGGTTAGGGTTAGGTCAAGGCTCAGCTTGTGTTGCGGAGTCTCTCTCATTCTGTGCCTTCATACTCATTAAGATCCTCCGGTGCTGGTTTATTAGACAACTGGAGATGCTGCTTTTCATAACTACACTCTACCATGGAACTTCATTCTTCAAATGATCAGAGAGGCTCGGTGAGCATCATTAAGTAACAGTTAAAAACATATTTATTTCACCTAGCCTTTGATGAATGTTTTAACTTTAGGTTTTATTATTTGTTTACTCGTGCACATTTTTAAGCAATTGATTTTTAAAGCTAATATTTTAATGCACTATATTTTATTCTAATCACTTTATTTTAAATGCTTTCATTCTGGTCAGAGTGCTAAAAGTTTTAAATTGTTTGTTGTGGCAGTTGAAAACAAAGCACGTTGCAGTAGTTGCTGATTTCAGCCGAAGTTGGCCCACAATTTAAAAGTGAATTGTGAGATTCAGAGATTGTGTACCAAGTGTTCTTAGGACACATTATTAAAAATCAGTCTTTTTCTTGATGTTTATCTGCCATTGCTATAGTGTTTGTTTTCTTTTTTGTTTTTTTTTCTCTATCAATAGCATTTACTTAAAAGCATACAAATGCTTTCATGCACACCACAGTTCTATATGAACAATCTATATGATCTGCTAATGTAGCAAACAGTGCTTTGTTTTGAATGAAAATGTTGTTGATTAAACACATTTTAAATCAAATGGCATTAGCAAGAGCTTACAGAGACGGTCCTCTACAATTTGTGTGTTGATGTGAGTAAAGAAGCTTCATTCTGGCACAAACGTTGTTATTACTGCATTCATTCTGCCTTCCAGAGATACTATGCAGTCAAAGCACATCCCTTTGTATTTGGCAAAAGATGGGAACATGAACGTGTGATTCCCTGTGTTACAGCAGTCTGTTCATTAACAAGCATTATTCATAACAACATTTTTTCAACTGCAATCAGTCAATCAATATTTTCAAGCTCAAGAGAATTTTTTAAAATTTCAGCTCGAGTCCAATCTGTGTCATAGTGTTGTCAATTAAAGGCCAAATAAATAACAACTCCTCCAATATATTCTTCTCAAAAAACAGTGAAAATAAACACGATGGGCTGTCATGTCAATCTGTCAGGGATGCAACACTGCAGGATTCTGTGGATTTATTTGGTTGAGATAATTTGGTGTTTTTGTGGATTCAGTGTGATGCAGTGTTTCAGCTCAGTTCCACTTGTTCACATTGCACAAATTTCTCTTGTGCTGCTTCTAATACCTGTCAGAAACCAGCTCTGCCTTGAACTACCTCTCACCTGGACGAGTGACCACCTGCTCCCCGGCTGAGCAGTACAGACACAACTTCATCTCTGTGTTAATGGCTGATGGCTGAGTGGTTGTGGCAGGCAGCCCTCTGCAGCCGGCATGCCTCGCCGTGTCACCCAAGGGCCCGGCGGATGGGAGTGGATGGGTGTGAAAGTGGAGATGGTTAGCACTTCCACATCTGTCAGCTGGGGTTGGCAGCTCACACCTAACATTTACGTAGGTGGAGAAAGGCGAGGGCAGAGAGGGCAGGCAAAGAGAAAAAAAATGACAGAATGACTATGCATCATGCATTTGTGTTATATAAATTTAGAACCATGACTAATAGAAAAGAGGAGAAGAGGCGAAAACTGGATAAAATCAACAACTTGGATATAAATTTAATGACAGCTGTGGTATCAGGTTGGTATGCTTTCATAAACTGGCTGCATACAGTTTAATCCAGATCCATATACATGTGACATTTTTACACATCCTTTGGAAACAGTTTAAGATTGTAGTGGTAAAATAATGGGTGGCTAAACCTTTACCTTTACTGCGAGGGCTGTTATGATAGATAGAAAGATGGACCTATCAATTTCATAAGCTTGGTAGTTTCCCATAGGTAATTTCCCATGAAGTGGGAGGTGGGTTGATGGTTATGAGTTTAGATTTTTAGATGGCTTGGACACTTTGTTAGAATGCAATCAAATTCCAGTTTCTCCACCACACCTCACTTCCAATTCAGTTTTGATTTACAAAGTCTAGAATCATCTAATTTCAAGTTGCTATGATTCTTTATGATTCATTTACCTCAGATGAATACTGGTGTTATGTAAAACATTTCTTTGAATTTATACTGGGAACTTAAATTTCTTCTTAATTTGACAAGTGTTAAGTTCAAATTATAGGCTAAATTATAAATAGGTTTCCCAGTTATAAAACTGTGGAGCGAGGATTTAGTGAGAATGACTAAAACATAATACATCTGTAATTGTGCAAAACAGTTGAGTGAGACATAAAAAAAAACAAAAACAAAAACAAAAAAACCTGCAGCACTCAAAAGAAAATTATATTCACTTAGCATGAGCGTATTTTTAAAATAAATGCTTTTCCATTTACACGTGGACTGTTAGTGCCAGATGCTTCAACTATGTACCTGCATCTACTTTAATTATCACTCAGAGCACAGACTGGGCAGAAGTCTGCTTACTAATTTGTGTGATGATAAGTGTGTTGTTAAGATATCAGGCTACCTGGCAGGTGCAGACTGAACAACGTAGAATCCACACACTGTTCGCTTGACTGCCACGACTCATAGTCAGAGATAATATCTCCTCAACAAACACAAACAGGGTTCGAATCAGTGTACAGTCTTTACTTAAAGTTTCATACTAGACTAATCTCAATGACAAAGCCTGCATGGGGATGAAACTTGCAAACATACTGCAAGTTGTCCAAAATGTCCAGTTTGCACAATGTTGAGTCTTTAGCACTGTCATCCAATCGACTTTGACACATTTAGCACATTTCCTTTGCCTCCATTGAGCTAGCTCTGTTGGTCCTCCTGACACTTTTTGTCATTATCTTGGTTCAGATCTTCCTGCTGATTCACACGCCTGCTCTCCTCAAGTTGTTGAGCTTTTGTGTTTGGCAGCCTCAGATTGTTGTTGCTTCGTAGTGGTTTCTTAGAGGCACAGACACGCTTAAAAATAGTGGTGTAGGAAGTCATTTTGATTTTAACTAACTGCAAAAAGTTGCATACCACGGTTCATATACTGGACAATAGTATAGGCTTTGCATCATATATCTGCATATTACGTAGACTGCTGCATGTAGCTGATCTCCACCAACTCCCTAGAGAAATATCTGGCTCTCAGTCTGCTAGATACAGTGACCACCTTTCTTCAGCCTTTTAAGTACCTTTTAAGTAGTTCTCATTTAAACCCTGCAGTTCAACTCAGTTCTACTGAGTGTTCAAGGGATTTTTTGATTCTCTCACTATTCAGATTTTATGGACCCTAAATTTAATGTTTTGGTTCTGTTTCAGTGATCTCAAGAGGGTCATTTCCAGCTGCAATGGGCAGCTCTTTTCAGTGGAACAGTTCTGATAAACTCAAATAAGATATATTGCTGGTGAACATAGCAGCACATTTCACAGCTTAAGAGCCAGATATGTTTCTAATGATTTGGTGATGGAAACAGAAATTATTTTAAATGAATGATAATGTTGCATCAAATCCACTGGACATATAAATAAGCAACTGCTAACAGGTTTACAATATCAACTTATAAGGTAATAATATGTTGGTGTAGTTTACCGCCTTCTGCTGCTCCAAAGTGGCCCAAAAACCAATCAATGCAGGGTCAATAGACTGAAAACAACATGTTTTGTACAGTTCCTCTTTGATAGCTAAAACAGCAATCATATCTCAAAATACGTCATCTTACTTCTACTTAACATAAAGTGCAGTTTCATAAAACTGGCACACTGTCTAATTATGCACAGCTCTTAGGGCTGATTATCACACTATTTTGTACAGGACATAGAAGAGGGTATGTGTTGTAATATTATATTCATATATTGATTATTTACTTGTACTTTCATTCAGTGGGTGTAAATAACAAAGGACTCTATCTAACCAACCACCCCTTTTATTCTGAAGGTCAGAGGTCAGAGGCCAAATATCTTTTTCCCCCTTTTTATCAATCCACTTTTTTGTAAATCTAACTCTTAGACTAACATCAGGTTGACATTACTATCATGGGTAGACTTTACTGACTTTCCCATAATGTGTAGAGTCAGTCCTATTTATCAGACTAGCCAGAGAACACACTGTTGTCAGTCTGCTATTTAACCAGTAAATGTTCCCCAAATAAAAATGAAATGTGACCATGCAATCTATTTGAAGACAAGCTAGTTCCAGCAACACGTCAAATGACTAAAATACAAGGATAAACAGTGCCTCCGAACAGCTCTTACAGCTAATTAAGTTTGAAATCTTGTGTTCAAGCATTGAAGCCTTCTGTTCCTCACTTCATGAAATTAATCCATTTTTGAATAAAATTCAAACCTGATGAGACCAAAGCAGGGAATGTAATTTTCAGTCTTCTTCCCGGGGCCCTATGACTGATTTGAAACAGCCTTGAATTAGAATGAGAAAATTAATTCCCTGTCTATAGTTCTCTCTGTCTGTCTTTTTATTTCTGTGTGTGTTTGTAAGGTTGTTTTTCCCATTTACATTTCCACCATTTCACATTAAGAAGACCTGCAGGTTAGACTCCTGCACACCTCCTCTCAGTTGAAACAAAATAAACTATCCTAAGTGCATTTGACTGCTGTGAAGGACAGACAGTGTCATGTAATTAGTAGACACATGCAAATGCATGCGTCTGTTGTGTGCAACAAGTATTTAATTCTGCTAACTGCAGTTTTTTGAAATTCTTTTTTGTTTTTAGCAGCAATAAAAACTCATTACCATATATCTTTAGGTGTGTACGCCATCATTATAAATAATCACTCAGTTTCTTTAGAATTAAACTTCCAATTTCCAAACCATACATCAACCATACATGGAAAA
This sequence comes from Lates calcarifer, assembly GCF_001640805.2. Classification (NCBI taxonomy): domain Eukaryota; kingdom Metazoa; phylum Chordata; class Actinopteri; family Centropomidae; genus Lates; species Lates calcarifer. The sequence continues at coordinate 5,072,306 of NC_066856.1, read as the reverse complement.
ACAAAACAAAACAAAAAAACCCATCCACTTTAGAAGAGGCACTTAAGTAATCACCTTTTCATTGATTTGTGTGAACTTGTTGCTGCATAACTTGTTGAAGGCAGAAAAACACTTTGCTAACTTGGCTGTGACATCTGTGACCCACAGATGAATGCAGCAAAATCATGCCTCTCTGCAGTGGTATCAGCTCCAGGCTACACTGTGTGTGTGTGTGTGTGTGTGTGTGTGTGTGTGGGGTGGGGGTAGGGGCTGCACAACCACACTGCCAGAAAAAAGAGAACTTGTTGGGCTGGCATGTTTTCAGCAATAACCTGCTAAAATATGACATAGCGCGCGCACACACACACACACACACACACACACACACACACACACAGAGGGAGTACATAATTCAGCAAGTATACAGACTCACAGACCCACAATTGTGCATTACATATAACATGCAGTAGGTTGGGTTGATGAAATTGGTGACATCTTGTTTCATCATGTGTCATCTTTGGTTGATGTTAACATCTATAGTCTACTTACAAGAATATTTTAATTACACATTGTCAACTGTAAGGTTAAAAGTACATTCCTTACATTTTTTTTCTAGCGAATTAACACACATACATTGTAAACATGCAGAGAAGAAACTCAAACAGAGAAGTTTGAGTTTCTTGAGCTTCTTGAGCTTCTTCTCAGATTGTGTGTCTATCAGTCTAAAATTAGACAATGAGGTTATTCATTATTCAGCACAACTTCAGCCAAGTTCACAACAGAACTACAGCCTAATATCAGGACAGAGTTTTTGTGATAATAGTAATATTATTGATTACAATTACAATATTTTATTAGGTTTTAACTCCTCCAAATGTAAATAGCAGCATATTAGTAGTAACACGTTAATACTACATACTGTAAATATTTAAAGTTAGTAAAGAAAGCAGTTTACACATTACACACAATGGAGACGTGCATGTACACATGCAGAAGGATTATCTGATATATTGCATTGTGTGTGTAGGTAACTACCTCTCTATTTCACTGCTAAATTTTAAGGACACACATATTCTTGTTGTACACAGTGCCTCCACAACAGATACTATAAGCATGCCTACACATCTGTATGTAGAGTATAGGAGTGCCACTAATGATGATTTTAAATGTTATTAAATGCTCTTATTATAGAAGAGGACAGCATTGATTAATCTAGGAAATCCATCCATCCATTCATGCATGCACATCAATGCGGAAATGACCAAAAATACTTTCAAAACATAACACCAGAGGGGTGTCCAGAAACATAGCAACACCTACAAAATTTATTGCAAAGCTGTCTAAAATAAAATTGATGTTTGAAATGTCAGATTGTGTCAGTCATGAAGAGACTGCATCTTCTCCATGTGTAGTGAGAATCCTGCCCATGAGTGTGACTGATGGGCGGTACATATCTTTTGCCATTCTGAGGGTACAAGGAACACTTGTTTGATTTTCTGTTGTGCACATCCAGCCTTCCTGCTTTATAGTTTGCTCGCCTGTTAGTACAAAATTGCCTTCATTTTTGGATTCATTTTCCTGCTTACCTCGCCCTGCTACCTTGTTTTTCTATTTTGAAAAGCTTGTAAGTCAGCCTGTTTGCCTCTGCGTTGTGTGTTTGGGTCCATTACATGCAAAACTGAGCCTTAAAGCTAGTTCCACCTTTACTGCAGACAAATGGGTGTTATAATTGACACAACTGCTGAAGGACTTTGTCAATTACACATAAACCTGTGTGGCTTTTAGACTTTGAACAAAGGGAGTGAGTTTTTCTTGAGGAAAAACAGCCTCTTTCTCAGTGGATTGCCATTGAATTTGTTAGGGATATTCATTGACCCTAGAAGATGAACTCTATTGATTGTATATTGATCATTCCTTAAGCCAAAACATTCACTTGTTAAACTCTTCAACTTTCTGACACCTTTTTGTTTTGAATAGAATTTTAAACTTTAAACTCAGCAAAGTAATTCACACTTTTAGTTAAACATGCCCTCAAATGCATTTGTACCTTTCCTACATGCTATAAATCTACAAAGACAGTTCACATATACAATATTTTTCCATGGTTAATGCCATCTGTGCTATCACAGATGACCTGTGGTTGGCCACTTATTCATCGATATGAGGTGAACGGTCTCCTTTTGTCTACTCACGCTTATAACCTTGTCTAATCAAATGCTTTTATGCAAATCAGGTTTAAATGAGGTTCAGCCAAACTCATGGTTCAGCACTAATATTCCAGTAAAACACACACCACTGAATACAGAGGTGAGCTTATGGAGTTGGAGCCTATGTGATGGCACAGAATAGCTGAGCTTTTACAGTACAGAGGCTAAATAGCTGCTTGGTGTAGCTGGACGGCTGCTCATTTGTGAGGTCACAGCAATGTGTGAACTAAAGGGTAGAGAGCTCTCTTTTTACGTCCTCTGATAAGATAAGTGTTCATACCACCTCTATTCCTCTTCCATCCCAAAATATAAGGAAATAATGAGTAATTAATGGATTGCATCTTGGAGTAATTTCCTCTTTGGACATCTATAATATTAATAAATAAAATTTTAAAAGATGCTGCATGAAAAGAGAACTTGAAGTATCCAAATGTGTGGAATAGCAGCAAAAGGTATTCTCCTCACTCAGTTGTGCAGAGCAGTGACCACAAGAACACCACTAGCCTTCTGTGTTGTCGTTCAGGATGGTCCTGTTGCCTTTCTTCCAGTTCGATTAGCTCCTTCTCTTTTTTCTGTGGTTCGGATAAGTTAGCTTCACACATGTAAACAGTCTGGGAATGTGCGGATGGATATGCAGGTTTGAGGGTAAGATCAGCCAGTAAGTTTCTCCCAGATAATTCATAGACTAATGGCTGTTCCCAGTGGCTACAATGTGTGTTTACTTTTCAGTCAGACTCAGAAACAAATGTTTGAAATGAAGTTGAAGGGTTTGCTGCAGCACCATCAGCACCCCTACTTCTTGCGGGTATAGTTTACATATATGAAATGTACATTGTATCATAAGGAAACATATACAGCACATATTAACTATGTGAATATCTTGTTAAAGGACCAGTGTATTGGATTTAATGCCTTCGAGAGGTGAGGACGCAGATGGAAACCAACTGAATATACCTATGTAAATAGGTGTACAACACAACAATTCAATTCTTAGTTGAATGAGATCATACACTACATTTCTGCCAATAGATCCCCATAAATGTTACACACTAATCCTTTGTATGCATGCATCTCCAAATTGTCATTAGCTGTAAACAGTCACAGACGCAGAGAAGAGGCAGATTCGAAATGTGCCTCGCTATCACACTGCTGATTGGTTAAAAACTACAGATGGGTAAGGAGATTTATAGATGGTCTTTAATAAACAATAACAATATACTTAGCTCCTCATCCTCTGACTGTGCTGCTCTGGCAGCGTGGATTAGTACATATGGATATTGCTGCTCCCACATGAGTTCTGTTCAATCAAACTAACCTTTTTTTAATCTCCTACAAGCTCCACTGTTCATGACTGTGTAATTAGTAGTTCTCCATATAGCAAGCAGCACTGAGCACAAGTGTCAATGAATATTTTGAGTAGAGCTATAGTATACTCATTAGTGCTCAACATAGGGAGCTGATTATACACCTGTTTGCTAACATATGCAAATTAGACACATGCTTGTTGAACATACATATACAGCTAATGTGTTGTGTGGAGGATGGCTTTTATTTTGGTGACTAGGTCACAGAAGCAGAGCAAACAGGAAGTCACAGCCAATGGATATGATCCTCATTAAAACCCAGATCTGATTTTATTAATATTTTTGGTTCAGCCAACCATACAAAGTGTCACGTCGATGTGGGGGGAAAAAAGTGGCAGCATGAATTGCAGAACAAAAATGAGAAGTCTGATGGGGAAGCAAAAATAATCAGCGCTAGCATCCCTGCCGGTCCCTCTCTTTGGTGTTTTGTTATTCCTCAAGATCTGCCGCCTGAGAAAGTTGGGAGATGGAAGAAAGCCAAGCTTCCTATTAAAAGGCCTCAGAATGTGAGAGCAACATCCAAGGAAGCGTTTTACATTGGCAGCTGCATAGGTGAGCTTTTCACTATCTCAGCCGCATGTCATCGAGAGAGGTGGATCTTTTCAGACGCTTAAAAATGGATGGTTCTCTTTGCATTTGCAAGTGAGTTTTAAACCTGGAAAGAGCAAGAGAGATGAGGATGAGAGGCTGTACGACTGAGAATCAGGAGAGGGAGGGCTAGAGAGACACAGGCAGGCAGAGAATTGGAGAATGGAGCTTTCTTCAGGTTATATTTGGGGTCTCTGTGACAGCTGAATTCCCTTTGCTCCCTATTCTTCCAGGCATCATGTATCAGTCTCAGCTGCCAGTGTTAAGATAGAAAAGGCAGCTGATGAAGAGAGCAACCTCAGACAGCCTCTGCTTGAGCTACACAGCCTCCAAAACCATTTGAGTGTTTGCCACAGCAGATCATGAAAAGAAAAGATTCCTGCACGCTGACATCAGTACTATTTCTCAACTTTTCATTGTGTTGCAAAAGATCCAGTGTTGCTGCGTCCTCCATCTGTTCAACACAACTTAAATTTGCAGTTCTTATCTCAAAAGAATCAGCGCTATTGATCTCTTTTTATGATACAAGCTCTGTTTTGCCCGGAATTTAATCAATTTCTATATAAACAACTTGGTTCTAGGGGGAGCTTTACGAGTTTTTCATCTTATAACTTGGATCGATAGGTGCAGTCAGATTGGATGAGGTCTCCAAGGCACAAGCATTACTCTACTTCACACAATTTCCAATTCAAACATGGAGGGGCTCAAACAGCGTTCTACACCTGTCAACACTTATCCACACCATAATTGGAGTGCATGTATGCGGATAACGTCACACACACACACAAAAATTTCAAAAAATAAAAAATCTTACCAAGTGTTTTTAACAAGGGGTGCCACAGGGAAGAGATGCTCTCACCCCATGACATGCAGCTCTGGCAGAAGCCAAGGCTGCAGCCTCTGTTTGATGTCTGTGTGTAGCTGGAGTCAATTTATTTAGCGTTACTGCTCTCCTTCTCTGCTGTCTACACTTTCCTTCTACATTTCACCATGTGTAAGCTCGCGATCATTGAAAACCATCGATAATAAATAGCAACATGCCAACATGCAAGCTGAAAACGAGGCCATGATCACATCTTGTGTTGAAGTATAGCTTCTTTACAGCCAGCCTTAAGGCTCATAAAGGGTTAGTCATAAGGGCCATTTCTATTGGTAGGTCATCCAGCTAGCTTTGCTTTCCACCTAGCAAAATTGACCTGTGAATACTTTTTTGAAGTGGAGACAGAAATCACAAAGATGGTGTCAGCGACCAAGCAGTTAGGCTCAAGGACTCCACTGTGGAAAGAATTAATGATTACTTTAATTAAAACTAAAATGGGAAATATAAAAGTAGCAAAATGCAAAATAAGAAACTTGGAAAAAAGAATTTAAAATGATGTGCTCTTTTACCTTTACTAAGGTCAGCTAAACCTAAGTCTGTAATGCTAGATAAACTTGAAATAAATGTTTCAACTGTTTAGCCTCTTTGTGTACAGGTTAACAAATTAGATAGACTAAAAGAAGTTTAATTGACATAATCAACTAAAACGAAACAGTGTAACCTTCATGAAGACAGGGTTTATTGCATCACTGTTGTGCGAGACTGCATTAGTTTTAGCTACATGTACCTAAATAAAATATTGTACCTGCATGAAGCATAAAAGCTCAAAAGAATGAGATATAACAATGATCCCAAGTCAACTCATCCTTCCCTCACTGCACATTGCCATCTTTGGTTGCTGTGTGGCTGCAGATTTTGATGAAGGAATGACTCAACCATGGATTAATGAAACAGAATAAAGGTACAACATAGATTCCTCATTGAATCTGAAGGAACAGAATGTTGACTATAGTGCGTGTACTCAAAAGAGAAAACAAACCAAATTGAAAATGTATTTTATAAAAACAAAAGACAACATGTTGTGTTATTTCTTGAAATGTGTTTAACTGTGCTAAAAAGAAAACAACTGACAGTTTTGAAACCTAAACCAGTTATGCTATACCTTTTTTGAGTTTGATTTGTTCTGATACGTCATATAAAAGTGTGGCCCCTTTGATATGCAGTGAGAATGAAGCAAAGGTATAAAGTTTTTGGCTGGTGCGAGTGCTTCCTTTCATTCCTTGCTTTCAATTTTGGCACAAAAAAGTATCCATGAAAAAATAAAAGAAAAAAAGGTATGCTAAACACCAGAACCCTCCATTTTCTCACATTGATCACTGGTGTATTCATTCCCTTCGTAGGACAGAAAGTGCTCTGTAAGTGTTGCATTTACTGAAACAAAGAAAACAGACTGTTAAGTTCTGCATTATTATTCAACCCTGGCTCTCATGTCTTCTTCACTTTGCCGTCTCTTCCTGTCCTGTCCTTCCCTCTGTCTACTCCACTTTCCATCCGGCAGGCTGAATTTATCCTTGTTTCACCTAGTTGGCTCTGCATCACTGTATACTGCACTGCCAGAAGAACTTGTTGAGTTATGCAAGTGGGTACTGTGCGGCAAAGCTCGACTGCTTTGTGGAGAAATTGAAGGTTTTCTTGGAAAACCTTGTAAACGATGTTAACAGCAGTTTGAGTTTGCTACCATTAAACAGAAAAAAAGGGTCATCACTGGCTTGTATTCATGTGGTTTGGTGTGCTGTTCTGTTTCAGTGGTGACACTTCACACTTCACACATACAGTACTTCTGCTTCTTTCTTCCCTCCCCTGCTCCTCCACTCATCATACATCAATATATACTTTGCAGAGTCTCCTCTGTCCTCTATGTTTTAATACAGATCATACACATATTGGCAGGTTACTCATCACAGTGTCTCAGGCTACGATGCAATTAACATTCACAATACTTACACTAACTGGCAGATACCATATATATGCACTCTGGTAAATTATAGTCAAATTGTGTTTCTCCCTGAAGAAGTCCAGTAATGATCATGAATATGTGTGTTATTCCAAAAAAACAAAGCAGGTACAGTGGACATCCAACCTTGTTTGGCTGCAGGTACAAACAGACCGTGTCACCAGCTGCCTGAGTTACATTTACAATCTGAAAAAAAAAAAAAAATAAAAAAATAATTCCAAGGGTGTTCATTTGAATGGAAAAAAATCTCCAATATAATAGCTTATAGATACACACACTTTATACTCTGTCACTCCATGGGGAATTTGAGGAAATATTTCATTCAGTACTATTTCTTTTTAAGTAAATCCTCTTCCTGTTCAAATTAGTAATGGATCTCTGACAGTAAAGTAAACCCAAAATGTCAAACAATGTTATTGTGAAATCTTGATATCAGGCAGTTGATTGCTTCGGGCACACAGAATATAAGAGCAAGGACTATGTTTTCGGCTTTGCTGAGGTTCAGGGTTGTTTGGAGGCTGACATGGTAGAACTGTATTGGATTGGAGTATTTTCCCTATTGACCTCAGACTGTGCACGGAACCATGGACAGACTCTGCTTTGTCTCCAGTGGTATGCAGCCATCTTGTTTTTTTAGAGAGGTGGATTACTCAGGTGTGACCGGGGTGTGAATGAACATGTATATTGAAAGAAAAAACTTTTATCAACTGCATTATTTATGATGGATTGCTACAGTAGTATAATTGTGTCTTCAACTAACGTGTGAAAAAGCAATGTTTGAAACTTTCTTGAGAACTGCTCACCCAGAGAGAGATTCCTCCATTAGATGTAGAATTTGACATGAGGCCTTTCTTCTTACAAAAACTCTTAACTATTCATTGTCCCTTTCTTTATCAGCTTTTTAATGATATGTCTCCAGTGGAAGTTTTTATAGATATCCTCATTTTTTCTACAAATACCCTACCAAAGTAAAAATCCAGTGTTAACAGGTCCTCTCATATATGAATCTAGAATAAATCCAGGCAACAAGGTGCTTCCATCTTGATGAAGTATCGAGATCCAGGTGGTGAATGTATTATTGTCCAGATATCCTTAAAAATGCCATGCACATACTGGATATCCTTAACCTGTAGGATTTCAGGTACATCAGGCATGATGGACCCTTGAGCAGGTCTTCTTGCCACCTCATACTAGACTTTAATGGAGGAGGTAATAAGCCAGATGATGATTTTAAGCCTCCTTTAACAGCTGCTACATCTGGATGCTGAGAGGAGAATTACCCCCAGCCAAGCACAGTCAGTGATATTCCTATGATAAAGGTCTAAGTTGCTTGCTCACCCGACAGAGCTGGATCCTCCTCTGTACTGTCTGTGCCAACTCAGGCAATCCCTGATGGAGCCCTGACTATTATTTCAATTAGAGCCCAGAGGAAGTCACTGGAGAGGTCCCTGCAATTTCATCATTAGGGAGACTTATTGCTCCTGCTCTACACATGTTGAGGACTGTTCTGTTTCAGTTCACAGCAGTAAAGAAAAAAAGAAGGGTAAAGTCATAGATTAGAAATACATTTAGGCTGAATGAGGAACATCAGAAATTCAACAGGAAAAATATCACACAGGTTTCAAGAAAAGTATACAGGAGCAAAGCAGTATATCAGTTTGAGTTGTTATATTTGGTAAAATTGAGGTAAATGTGTTCTGTGACACAGATGAATGAAGGACATCAAAATGCTGTGGATTGCCATTTAGGTATTCATTTATAATTCCACTGCACGCTAGTTGCAACATTTATGATATATACTATAATATTTACTCATACCAATATAAAGGAGCAGAGCCACAGTTTAGGTTGAGTTGAACATTGGGCCAGACTTCTGTGAGCCATGAGGCGGCAGTAAGGTAAAAATAACTGTAAAAAACACATTTATTGCACTGTTGGTCTTTTTATGGTTTCGTTGTGCTGAATGGACAGCTCCAATAAAGTGCACTTCATATGTATCCCTAAATTTGCTGCAGTACTCTTTGCTGCTATCTTTGAAGTACTTCCCATTGTCATATAGCTGAAATGATGATGATAAGGAGGGTCAGAGTTGTCCTGTTCTTGTTAAAGTAAACCCTGAGACAAGTGAGAGAACTGCAGACTTTTCTGTACCTGCTGATTCAGATGATGCCCTGATGGATCCTCAGCCCTTAGTTCCATTAAAGCTCAGAAGAAGACACGGAGGATGACTGAGCATCAGAGTACTTAGGGCTCCAGATATTGAAGACTGATGCTCTTTGAGATTCTTCAACAATTAAATGCTGAGACCTGTGGTGTACTCTTAAACTTGGTAGAAGAAGGATGTATGCTAGATAATGACTTAGGTTTAACACGCAGTGATGTCTTTTCTGACATTTTTGTAGTTCCATGCATACCACAGGAGGCACACTTCATCAGGAGAATGTATTTCATCATGTTTTTTTTTGCCTTTTATAGATGCTGCTTCTTTGTCAGCAAAGAATCCAGAAAGAAGCAAGAAAAAAATTGCTCAGAGTGAGCTATGCTATAGAAACCCTCATGTATTTGGAAACAAGGGGTGGGGGATACAGACATGTGTTGTGCCCATTTTGGACAAATAATATGCTAGCACTTTAAAAGTTAAAGTTAATCTAACAAGAAATGATGTTGCGTGAAATCACTACACTTTAGTTGCAGTTCTGTAATGGTATGGAATTGGGATACACCTAGTAAATCTTTAATGTTGAATTAAGCAGCATGAGTGGATAAGAACATAAAAACCAACCATTCAAGTACAAATTTTAAAGCAAAAAAGAAGAAAAAAAATGTCTTGTCTACCCTCTCTTTCCTTGAATGACATCCCTTTGGGTTCCTGTTTCAAATCATTCCCACTGTTATGTTGTTATGTTATGTACCGCCATAGCATAATGTTTAATCAGGAAATAAACAGCACAGAGGGATGCATTTCATAGCTCTTTTAAACTCTTGGAGTCCTCACGAGGACCCATTATGTTCCTGTTAGGAAAAGGAAGTACTTTTCTGTATGTTTTTGTGGACAGATACAAGTCAGGCATCCTGAGGGAACATAAAATTATTGATGTCTGAGGGAAATTAGATTATTGCAGTGTAATTAGGCAAAGGAAATAACATGTAAGAACAAAACTTAATTTAATAAAAGTAATAAAAGCAATACATCATGAATGACTGGTGTTATGTAGGCCTGCGTTTGTTTTACTTTGTATTTGCTGCCATTCTCACATCGAGTGAGATTGTAAAAGTATGAAAAAAGAAAGTAAATATGTGCTTTTCCAAAGAACAAAGTAGGAACTGAATAAAAATGACAACCTCAACACAGTCTTTGCTGCAAAGTCTGCGGGAGGTCACTTGAGGTCAAATGCGGAGATGTAAATGCATAAAGTCATTAACTTGACTCTGTCCTGTCAATAGGGCACGGTGGGCATATTCTCTGCTGTGTTAAAACATTTAGTCTTTAAAATATTTCAATAAATTGGTCTCATGATCTTTAAAGCTGCAGTGAGACATTATAGGAAAGAAGAGGGAGTAATATGTAACAAAGGTCTCCATCTGGATTTTAACCACTTCTGTGCCACCAGAGGCCCTATTATGCTATTTGTCCATATTGAGAACTTAAGAATGGTGACACATTTTTCTAGAGATTAATCTGTAGTCATGCATCTTGTGTTAAACTGGTGACAACAGTTGAACTTGAGAGGCATTTATTCAATAAAAAGGTGTTATGTCTTATTTTTGTCGACTTTGGGTGTTGAGAGCTTCATGGATACAGCTTTACAACTGCATTCAGCAGGGCCAAGGTAATTTAATAATTTATGAGTGCCCGAAAGGGCCCACCAGAGAAAATCAGTTGTGCATCCAAGAAGTTTCCTCTGGCTTCAGGACTGCTCCCACACCTCTCTCAGCATGGACTGGGAGTAACAAAACTGTAAAAGCATTTGTAGAATCCAGTGTTTTTAGAGCTTGACTCACACTAGTCTAAAAATTGGGAGATCTCATTTTCTGTTGCTTAGATTTTGACCATTCTTTTTGTTTTCTGAATTCCCAAACTTTATGAAAGTGCAATACAGTAGCTTACATTAAGAGCTGGGTGTCAAAAATGCTCCACACCTCTTAAATCTTCTCAACATAAACCTGCCTGGAGATGTTAAAGCTCGGGTTAAATTGATAAATTGTTAATTTTTAAAAAGAAAAAGTTAAAATCAGAGGTCACTCGCTTCAGGGTTAGATAGGAATCATTAACAGCAGACCTAGCTAATGAATGATGAGCTAATGAATGTTGTGATTGTTTAACTATGCAGGGGTCCACTGTTGGATGGCTAGACAAGTGGGGACACACATACACCCACAGGACAAATAACAACATTGGTCTTAATTTATTATTTTGTACCCTTAGTAGATACATTATCATCATTAGGACATTTTTATTTTAGGTTTACCACTATAATTTGCCTTTGACTTCACTATGTTGTATTGATCAGTCCTTAATAACAATAACACTAGTCAAGGCAATGCAAGCATATTAAGAGAATTATGTTGCTCATCACTTGTGTCTCACCAGGAACATTATGGAACATTAGAACAGTGGTTCTCCACTCCAGTTAGACTATGAGCCATCAGTTTCATCAGTAAAGCAGACAAAGATATCTGTGTACTCAAATCTCATCTGTAATTATGTCAACCACTTAATTAAAATGTCCTTGTAATAGGGATTGTTACAGGGTGTATTTCTCTTGTATATTCTTTTATTAGACGATAAAAGAATGAAGAGGGAAATTGTTTTCTTTTACCTACAAGTAGTAGCACTATATCAAACATGCATTTCTAGTTACTGACCATGTTGAATTTTACAATAATTCCATGAAATAATAGACAGAATTTAAGAGAAATTATCTGAATTCTTTCTGTAGGACAATTGTTATTTAAAGACCAGCAGATTTTATAAACCTATTTAAATTCAGATGGTAATCAGGAATTGCTGACAGCTAGTTATTTTCTTTTATGCCCCTCTACTATGGTCCATAAAGTCATCTTGGGGGCATCTGTCTGTTTGAACACATTCTTGTGAACATAACTCAACAACATGATAGAAGCTGCACCACAGGACCCTCCTATGGAGAGGATTATTTAATTAGATTTAAGAGCCTTAGCTGTATAAATTTGCATACTAATGAGGATGAACAGATTTTGATGAAACCACTTCTCCATTTCTTATTCTCTTAATGTATTTGCATTCATATTAATTTTATATTGTCACAATATTATCAAACTTTTTCAATGCATTCATTATTATTCAGCTTGACAGAAAGGCTGCATGTTGACAAATAAATATTTCCTACTTAATAGAATAAATAGCTTAATTAAAGCAATCAGTATATAATTATTTTCACTTTATTGTTATGATTAAGTGGGCAGCTCAAGTGCTTCCTGTCTTCAATTCACTTTGTTAATTTTCTGCACTTTCTTTATCTGCTCTCGCTCCTATGTCAACTATTGGAAGAACAATCACTACAGCTAATAGGGACTGAGAGACAAAAAGAGAAAACAAAACCCAGACAAAAACATTTTAATACCTCCATAAATTGTCTGTGAAAAAGTTCTGTATGGGCACAATATGTTAAACAGACATTTAGGCTGTTGTGATCAATTGGGCAGTTCAAGTGTGTCTCATTTGTAGCTGACTTTCTACATCTCCTGCACTATTTTTTAGCTTTACTAAGCTGGCAACTACTGTAATACACACTAAAGTGGAAAGAGACTGCAAGAAAAAAAATTAAAAATTAATTTTAATTATTCCACTCATGAAAAAGCAAGGTTAACCAGCAAACCTCTTTAATTACATTGTTGTTAAGTTGTTGTTGGGTTATTTATATGCCATTAATAGAGTGCCAGTAGAAAGATGAAATGTGGGTTTGAGTTACAACAAAGGCTGTGCTTGATCCTATACTAGATCCTGGGATGTTCATTGTCAGGACCTTGACCATAAAAATAATACACAAAAAATTGTACTAGCAAAGACTTATTTGCGTGATGATCTATCTAGTAGATGCTAATCTGTCTACTACATGGATAAGTAAAAGCTTTGATCACTTTGTGGCACTTGATGAAAAATTAAGTGATCATCCACTGACCATCTATACAAAATTTCATGGCAGTCAATCGGATAGTTGTTGAGATATTTCTGACTGACTGACTGACAGATCAATATTTCTGTCTGGAAGCCCTTGCCTTTAGCATGACTGAAGACATCTAGTTGACTAGCATGGCCTGAGAGGGTTGGGAAAATTATAGTCATAGGAACACAGCTTAGCAAACTGGCTGTGCTCACTGGCCTTCACTCTGTCAGAAACGTAAAGTACAATTGTGTAGCAGCAATAAAATCATGAGAAAAGGTCTTATAGTAGAGTGACGATGTTAACAACATGCGCATCACTTTAATCTAAAAATCAATGCCTGATCATTACACAAGCAACAGAGGCCAAATACACTGATTTAATGCTGGGTTTACACTTTTATACTTACAGTTCAGAATCATGAAGAAATTGCTCCCTGTATTTTGATTGATCTGAAATAGCTTACTAATGCACTGCTTGGATGATTTTCATGCACTCAGTGATCTTTTCACAATTAGGTGATTGTATAACCTCATGGTCTAAAGGAAATCCTGCTGTAACCAAACCTCTTAAGATGATATACAATGCAGCCATAAAAACTTTGGACAGGAAGCCGGCACTGTTTTGGTCTCATATATCAGTCTAATCCTTGAAGCTGCTGTGACTGCAGGGCTCCAAACTGTTCTTCCTCATGTTATGAAGGAACCTGTGGAAAAAGAAGCTGCTACCTCTGACCTGAGTAGCCTAAGTGGCTGATTGACAACCTGTACAACTTATAGGTGCAATACATAAGGAGCTGATTGAACAAGGATTGTGTTACACTGGTCCACAAGTTAGTCTGTTCTCAGACTGATACCAGTTCAACAACTTAAAAAATCTATTTCAGAGCTAATATCTATTTAACTATATCTATAGCTTCACCTGTTATGTTATATACAGTTTCAGGCAGATAACAGTGATAAATGGACATGGCAACTATACCATGTGAGCCATTTTTGCACAGCTAATTATTTTGTATGCGTAGTCCAACAATATACTATTGCTTTAAAGGATTTATATTCAATTTAAGGTTAAACCCCTTGCTATGAGTCAAGCTGTGAACCTAATTTGATGAGAACTTTGATTAAAGGTGAAAGCATCAACTCTTTGTGACATTAGATGATCAGCAAGGCAGGCTGTTCAAGCTCTTTCACACCCCCTCTCTTCTGGGTTAAATACGATTTCAGAAGTATCAAGCTGGTTTCAGGAAGTCTTTTGAATACCAAACATCTCTTTGGTACCCCAGCCTCGTGTGACCTCCGGGCTCCCATCGATCATCAAATGGTCCCTACGGAGCAGCCAACCACAGGTTGACACTGGTGAGTTGGAATAATAAATCAGCAACAGACTCAGTCAGATGGAGAGACCTGGAGAAATGGGCCATGATAGGGATGGATATGTTTGGAACCCGTAGTTGATCTGGAAAGAGCGAAATCTCTGTAGCACAAGGGATTTAGACATGTGGGAGGCTCCGTGGTGTTCCATAAAAGGCCTTGTCATTTCTTATGTAGACAGTGATTTCTCTGAGACTCTGACACTGACTTGATTTTGTCCTACTTGCTCTTGAGAGGGTTTTATTTTAAATCTTTCATAGATATGCTTACAAATGTGCCATTTCTTGGGAAAGAATATCTCTTTAATGTCATCTTTAAAAAGTAAATTGCAGTTAATAGGATGATTCATGAATGGATTTGAATAATAAAATTACACACAAGTACAGACTGGAGCACTCTTTTAAATTCAGATGATCAAATGATGAACCTACTGTCTGGGGGCGTTGCAGACTGTCAATTTAGATTCTATAGCCATGCCTGATGGAAGAATTTATCTCACTCATGGTAGTCTGCCAAGTAAGAGTTTAGTAAGAACTAACTCTAACTTCTCAGTGGATGAAGATGAACAGTATTCATGTGAGCCTTTCAATCAAGTAAATTTATAGAATACTTTGTCCTAATATTGATTTGTTACTTTCAAGTTTAATGTTAAGATTTGTTAATAAGTTTCACATTTTCACCTAATGTGTAATGCTGTAAATCTGACATATCTGCTTTCTTCAGTCACCATATATCTTCCATTGATATGATATATAGATTCAAACATGGTGTCACCATTTTATGCAGGCACTCAGCACATACTGTATTGATTCTTTTTTATACTTTATATATGTTTGTCTCCACTGCATTCATATTGACACCTCTTTATATTTGCATAACAATATTTTCATACATGCATATATATATAAAATCTAAATGAATTTCAGTTACAAAAAAGACTAACGCAGAATGACTCCTTTTCAGTGTGTTGCATTATTGTATATTCTTATTCTGGATCAGTATTACTGATGCATTTACATTCAAGCTGCATTATTTCATGGCTAGTTGATTCAGACGTCATTAATATTTTTTTATATACATTTATGTATGGTAGTTAAAATTGCAAGTCGGGTCAAAAAATCTGTCCATATCTGTTCCAGATGCGTGTGAGATGGACAACTGAAAATCCTGGCTGAAACACTTCATGTCTTTATATGCAGTTAGTTGTTTTTATTTTGTGGAATGATTACTATACTCAGTCTAAAAAGATTTGAAACAGTGAAAAATGTATGTTTTTAACTGCAGGATGTAAAACTGAGGCTGATAAAGCCTTCAAATTCCTGGAGTGTCTTCAGTTCCTGCATACCTTACAGTGCTGAGAGATGAACCGCTATTTTTAGTGAAACTGTGATCTAACCTTGGTAGGATTGAGATCACTAGAGTGCCAGTTTATTGATACCTATAAAGTTTCCAAAGCAATCAAGTGAAGGTAGTGTGTGTAATGCACCAGACTGAAAAAAGTAGATTGAGTTGAGGTGCTTCAGAGTGAAAGACTGACAAAGGGTGTGTAGGAGATGGTTTGCTACTGAACATCATCCTACTTAATATTTTAAAGAGAAAGGATGGATGAGAAATTGCCTGAAGTTATCATGAATACAGTATGTGGCCTTTTTTGGCCTTTTGAGGAGTTCAGTAATTGCAGTTTTTAAATGCATAACCCCTGAGGAATATGATATCTTAGTATTTACTGACCTAGGACTAGGTATTGATCAAATTCTTTAAAAGGTTAGCTGAGAGCCTAGCTCTTTCCCAGACTTTAATGATTCACTTGATGTGTTATCAGACACATACTGTATGTTTCTACATTTAAAATTTCCCACAGTATGTATTTGGTGTCATGTTCATATCCTACTCTATATTTAGTATGTTCCTTGTTTAAGCCTGTGACCTTTGCAGAGGCATCAACTCCTCTTCTTCTTTCAAGATCAATAATATTTCATCTTGTCTTATCTTCACTTACTGATCAGCTTGAACTTGACTTGAACTAACAAATATACAGCAGCATCGGTATCACAGTGTCATCGTCACAATAAAAACGTTGCCACCATCATTCGTCCCTCACTCGGCTGTCAACTGAAATTATTTACAAAGTCTTTTCACCAGGGCTGTTGTCGCCTCCCGCCTTGCCTCTGCAACACTTGACAACCCTGACACTTTTTCCTTCCACGTTGGATCCAAACATGCCACAGCCCCTCGAACAGAAGAGGCTAAGGGCTTTGGGTTATGATCACCCTTGAACTGCAGAGGTGGCAGCTCTTGTATTCTCTTTGAAAACTAAATCCTGTCTCCGGCCCTTGACATCAAAAAAGGCAAGAGATCAAGAGGAGGAGGAGGAGGAGATGGTGGTGGTGGTAGGGGTGCTAATTAAAGGCATGGATTATTTATTTGCTTCACGGTGGCATTTTGCTTGTTTGCCAAACAGCTGCTGTGGGCTGAGCACTGCCTTAGCTTGGCTGACTGCCTTACACTGGCTGTATTGTAGACACATATGGTCATACACACAAATTCCCCTGCTCACAGATGCATTCATGGCTACACACACCAGTATTTCCCCAAGAATTTTATTCCTGTCAGGATGGAAAAGCCTCTGGAAAAAGTGTTACGATGGAACTCACACTGAATGTTAAATTACCTACAGTATGGGCACATATTTGTACAGGCAGCTGCTGAGTTTGAATTGGTAAAACATAATTTGCATTCCATATTCTAAATTTGTATGGAATGTTTTCAAAGCGAATGGAGGTGGCTCTCAAAATAATGCCATCTTGTATGTCTTTGCTTTTTATTGATTTGTCTCCTTGTCCTTAGAGTTGGCTCAGTAAAGCTGCCAAAGTATGCCAGGTGCCTCGAGTGAATGATGTAACAAATACTTATTGTCATGGTAATGCTGACAAATTATGATTGAAGTGTTGAGATGGAAGTTGCATGTAGGTCACTTGCCTTGGGGATCAGATTTGGCAGTGTGTGTGTGTTACATATCCATGTAGTCCAGATGGAATTTAAAAAAAAAAAGAAAAGAAAGAAAATACAAGTCAGTGACGCTTTTTATTGCTCACACTGATTAAATCCATCAGATCTGTGTCACATGTGAGGGGACTGAGAACTGGGACACTTTCAGCTGCAGTGTGGCTGTAGCCTACAAGACTTAAGAGCCACCACTAATGAAACTCTTGTAGGTGGGTTACCAGCTTGTTAGGACAGGGAAGGTCAAGACAGTTAGGACAGAGCTGTATTAATTCTTTAAGGAGGAAGTAATAGTGATACTGTTTCTAAAAATATCAGTTCAAGCATTTGACAAAAACACTGACTTGTGTTTTAAAGTGGTACACATACAGTATGTAGGTTGCATGTTTGCTATGAAATGTCTATGAACTGATGCAACAGTGTTGGCAGCAACAGAGTGAGCAGACCACTGACAAGCTTGCAGGCTTTATATATACGCTACAGTGCCTGCATGAGCACACAGATAGTTGAATGAGCCAAATAGATGCTGTTAAGTGAAGGATTTATTGTCCAGACACTAATGATCCATTCAGTCTTTGAAATCTGACCTCCCACATCAGAGTAAATGACATCCACTTCACAATAGTGAGAGAGGGAATTCCTTTTGCCACTTGTTACTGTATCTGTAAGGCCAGGTGCTCACATTAATGAGTCAGCACCCACCTGCTGTCAGAGAGTGAGCTCACCCAGTGTGTTTAACTGCTCCCCAAGCACCTATCTTTGTCTAGAATGTCCAGATTTTTCCAGTGGTATATTGTGAAGAGCTAAACATGACAAAACACTAATTTGACTTGAAATAATCTTTAGTAGGACTTCACATATAATGAAAAAACTCACTGAATTACATAAGTATCACTAACTTAATGCTAAATTAATGTTCAGTTCACCAGCTCATCAACATCATGATTTGCCAATTTACTGACAGTTTTTCTTTCTTTTTATATGTTATGATCTTTACTGTCACATTTGGCGAGGAAACTTATACAGTAGTTGTGAGAAATAGATCTCATTCCAACAACTGCCTTAGGGTCTTAATGCAGGTCTCCATTCATTATTATCCTCTGTTGGACCTTGCAGTGTAACTTCACCTACTGGCTATAGCCTGTGATATTGTCTCACCTAATAATTTCAGGAGTATCACCTGACCACCTTCTTTTTACTCTTTTAGTAACATTGTAAATTCTAAATGGCTTAATTATGAATTCTCACGAACACACACCTTCTTATGAACAGGTATTTTATTAATTTTATTCAAGAGATGTTTAGAACAAGAATATGAAGATGTTCTTGCATAACGCCATTTGTCTTAAAAAAGAAACTTTGCTGTTGAGTTTACCAATTAAAAATGTTTGTGCTTTGAGCAGGAACATTCATTCCATTCACTTTCCATGAAATTGTGAGACAAGGCAAAAATACCAATTGAATAAAAACAGATCTAATGCTAGAGATCTGAGTGCCTAGATGTCACTTTTGGTAACAGTGTGTTACATAGTTACATCACACACACAAATCCATTAAATACAGTCCATGCACATTTTAATGCAGGTGTAACCATGATTGCTTTGTATTAGAAGGGAATTGTCTTTCCTTAACAAGTGGTGAAATATTGTTGAATTTTACAGCCTTGTTAAGTGGTAGGGGACACTCTGACACATACACACATTTTACACACACACATACAGATTGACATGCATAGTGGCAGGCCTGACGAGACTTTTGGCAGGGCCAGCATGAAACAGAGTTAAGAACAGCAGGATCTCACACAGAGGGATGGATGAATCAGATTAGCTATGTAGGGGGTGGTGAGGATGTACCTGGGGTTGTGGGTGTACACTTAATAAGCAGCCACTGTTTGACTGTCCCAAAGCCATGCTCTGATCATTAATGATTTGACACTTCTTCTCTTTCCCCACTCTTCCTCTTGTTCTCATCTTTGTTCATTATCATGTTTGCAATTAGTCTGTGATCGGTCCAAAGATATGGTAAGGCAGGCACTGACTTACAATGATCAGTCTCTTTTGCTGCATTCAAGGCAGCGGGATCTCAGCGACATGAAGGGTCCCTGGCAGCACTGATTAGAGCTCATTGATTGAAGCTGTACCTTTGAAAGGGATGCTTTTAATTGTCAACTGTTCAGACCCCAGTCTCCAGTGATATCAGCTTCAGATAAAATACCACATGAATTTTCGCCGTTCGTTAGCAGCCAGAAGAGCACCACATCATACAGCCATTCCTCCTCACAGTGTCTTCATTTCACAACCCTTTGGAGCACATCATTTTACTGTTAAAGGTATCAAATCAATGCTCTGTTTTCATTAAACAGCATTGCAATGTAACTTCTGCTGTATAATGGCCACTGTACAAGACAGTGACATTTAAAGGGTAATCACGAATTGAATTCCCTCTTAATTTCCCCATGTTCTTGTGTCAGTTGCTTTAATAACACAAAGCTCAAAGAACATCAAATCCTTATCAAATGGGAGGGATTGGTCTGCCAGCAGGAATGTCTCCTTGTGAGGTACAGTGTATTTGCCCTCTAGCCATGCTATCAGCATGGCTCAAGGGAAAGCTATTAGCAAGATTGCGATGGAAATTTGTACATTCATAGTCCTCAGAGGATGAATCCTGCTGACATTTTTGGTTTCCTGACTCTTATCGGATGCACTGCCATAAACTTTGGTAGTAATTTCCATCACCATGTTATGTCATTGTGAGCGTGTTAGCATGCTGATGTGAGCAATGAGCTCAAAGCAGCTACTGTGCTGAAGTTGCCTTACAAAGCCGCTAGTATGGCTGTATTATTCATCTTATTAATGTGAGTACCCTGTTTATACATTTGTTGCGGCTATTGCCATTAAATGTATTTACATTTAGTATTCACCTCTCTATATCATCTTTATAGTATTGGAGTCTTTCCCTACACTTCAAATTGCCTTCTCACACACAAGGGATAGACAGGAAAACAATACATTGATGTAATCCATTTCAACTTTATCCAATAGATAACAAGCTTGCCATTAACTATTTACATTGCCAGATCTGTATTAAGTTACTGTTAATGAAAATGAAACAAGTTACAGAGACATTGCAGGTGCAGATGCACAACTACTGTGGCCTGCCCTTAACACTGTAGCAGTAAAACCTGTTAGTGTCTTTAACTGAGCAAGGGTGCATTTTACTGCTAATGTACTCAACTTTTCACTTGGAAAAATGTGTCATTTTGTCTTTAAAAAGCCACATAGAATTAAGATTTGGTAAACATAGTAAAGAATGTCGATTATTGTTGCTACAAGATTCTGGATTTGAATTTGGGTTGTGAGGGATTTTAGCACTTAAGTGTCTGAACAATTGCTAGAGCAAACACTTTTTCACATGACTTCACTGTGTCAGATGAAGCTTGACACAGCAGTTTGCTGCCTGTGTACTGATGTGTGCACCAAAGAAAAAGAGCACCAGATGCCAAATTTAAAGGAGAGATTGGCTGTGGAGAGACAGCAATTACTGATTGTCTTTTCTGTCTGTATTCACCCTGGTGAATCTGCACCATATAAACATTCTTGACCAGCTGAGATGTCCTGCATGACCCCTGAGCTAGAAAGAAGGAAGGAGTGGCAGGGTGTGTTATAATTGTGCTTCATCTGATTAATGCAACAAAATACAGAATATAAAAGCAATGTTTGTTGTGTTGGGTAAGCAGGAGATTCAGTTATTTAGGGAGGCTTAAGGTGTGCTTTTCAGAGCCTTCTCCTCCGTACAGCTCATCGTTGCTTCGACTGGCCAATTTTGGTACATTAAATTGGGATGTATTGCTTCTATAACCAGAAGACATAAAAATTAATCATCAAAACAAACCATAAATAATCTGTATTTTACACCAGCTGCACATAGCACACTGTGTCTGCTGAAAAATGAAAATGTTCTGCCAATAGTAAAAAGTCTAGTTTTCTATCCCATCCCTCCTCTAACTTCCACCCAAGAAAAGGTCTCAATATTTGATCTCTGGGGTATTTTATCAATTCAGTTTAAAAGTTCTTTGTTGGTGTATCTCTGTTATGCAGCCTCTAAATGTCAGCTCCATGTAGATTTATATCTGGGGAAAAAAGATGGGAAATGATGGAGATGGATAGAAGAAATTTGGGGTTAATAGTGCACTGCATTATTTATTTTTCACATCCAGCACCACATGACTAGAAACACAGCACACCAGCAGCGTTAGCCCAACATGTTGTCTTCCTGCAACATGAAGATGAACAAAACCGCTTTTAAACATTGACAGGGGATTTGGTGTTTTTGCACTTTACAGTATGTTAATTCTCTTTATTGTTCAGACATGTTTTTGCATCCCAGATTTTTTCTCTGCAAAGGGAGAAAAAAAAACAATGTATTTCATTGTGCTATAATAGACAAAATAGTGTTCAAGGCTTTTAACCCCTGACCAGAGTAAACTTTGCATGCATTTGATATTCACTGAAAATTTGATCATTTTCCACTTGCATAAAATCATTAAAAATTGTTTTTATTCTATCTTTTTCTTTATATTTTTTATTATACAGTACAGTATCCTGGGTGAGCTGAAGTGCTGCGCAACTGTGCAGAGACTGAGCCATAGATCCAAACCCAGGCAATTCTGTATCAGACATGCATGATCAGTGATCCCAACACAGAACCCTGACTCACGTTTGGATGTCAGTCACACACAGCACAGGATCAATCTTATCAGGAAGTGGAGCCACAAACATACCGACTCTTAGTCAGAGAAACTGGGTCGATGGATGCTGCTGGTGTCATAGTTGGAAACCTTTTTGACATTTCGATCTGTTAATATTTCTGCTTTTTTTTTTTTTTTTTTCCCCTTTACCGACTCACTGACTTCCACCCATTCATTTGCTGTTACATCATTCTATAAGCCAGGTTTTAAAGGTAATGTCTGTTTTGGTTTGAAGATATCCCCCTTCACATTTTCTTGCCTGACCCTATGATCACTAACATTCCCGCCCTCTTTAGAGCTCTGTCAAATTGTTGCTCCATCATTCTTCTGTCTTTCCCCCTGACTGTTGACACCAACACACATGAACACATCTGTCTGTCCATTCAGAATTCATAGAACTGTAGTTAAATACTAACGCTCACTTTAAAGGCCAAGTACGCGCCCTGTATTGAAAAATACCTGCCTCTTATTGCAAAGATCCACCAAATGATGCAAACTGAAACAGAAGGCTTGGTATTGGGAATTGATGATCGCTCAGTCCAGCACACTGTTTGCTCTTGTGATTCTCACACTCAGGCACAATGCAACTAGACACCGTGACAGGTGAAAAAAATCTGTGCATGGACTGAAGGCTAGGTAAATAGAAATGCAGTGCTGCTGGTCATTGTTAACTTGTCTCTGCTATCCTCAGGAAAATAATTTGTCGCCTGTCATTCGAACACACAACCCCTGCAGAAGCCCTTGTCAAACATGCCTAAGACAAGGAGTGACACATCAGTTTGTTGACACTGATACATAGTTTTTTAAGCAGCATTGTACTGCTGTTACTCTTTACTGCCTCAGGCCTCGAACACTAATTGAAAAGAAACCACATGAGAAGAACAGGTAGCTCACCAACTATCCCTGTCTTTTTTCTTACTTATTAGCTGTAATCTTTTAATATTTGAGTGGCAATGTCATAACTTGACTGTCTCTGGAAAAAATGGCAAAAAAAACTACATTTGTTATGAATGCTGTAGACTCTTTAAAGGTTTCTTTGTTAACCAATCACAAATCATTGCACTTCTTATTACCTCAATCCTCTATGTTCACCCCAGTTGCTGATTTGCATTACATCACCTCTGACCCCAGCACTTGCATCAAGACTCATTATGGATACCCATGGGTGTATCATAGCATTCTTACTCATAACTTGGCATTAGTCTCAAATGGAGACTACATCAAAGTTTGATGAACGTTTGAGCAACAAAGCTTAGAGAGAGAAAATCAAAAGAGACATAGTCTCTCTTGATTTTAACGACTCTTTACAGGTAATAAGTTTATATTTGGCAGTTAGTTCACAGCAAAAAGGATTTTTTTCACCTCAAAACAACCCCGTCAAATCTCAAATCTGGGAGATGAGATTGTTCAGTGGTGTCAGTTCTGTCTGGATCTGTAAGAATGATTAGATATTCATGTTAAAGGAGCTGACAACATCTTTTTTTCTGAAAGTGAAGCAACTCTCATGTCACCCCTATGCTGACTTATCAACGTGACATCCATGACTTAATTATTTGAACTTCCCTTCTCTCCTTTTTCCCATCTCTTTCTCTCTTCATCGCCCACTTGTGTCTCTTTTAGCTTCACCTCGTCTATAGATCAACCTTGCCAGAGCCCTCAGGTCTCCAACACATATCACTTTTGACTGGTGAATCAATAACTGAATTACTTTTATGAAACCACACCACTAGAAGT
Organism: Lates calcarifer; assembly: GCF_001640805.2. Taxonomy (NCBI): domain Eukaryota; kingdom Metazoa; phylum Chordata; class Actinopteri; family Centropomidae; genus Lates; species Lates calcarifer. The sequence continues at coordinate 5,048,334 of NC_066856.1, read as the reverse complement.
GATGAGGGCTCTGCGGCTGCCTCAAGCCAACCACTTAACATTTTTAATCTTGCAGGAATTCCGTATGGATCAGCCAGTTGGGGAAGAAGTGGAGGGAAATCAGACACCCGGATGTTTTTTAATTAGAGGCAGGAGCCAAACAAGCAATGTCAGCTGGGCCACTTATCAACATTAGTCAGCAATAGTGAATGTGCGTGGAGGGTTGGGGGGGCAGAATGTGCGATTGTACAGGTCACTTAAATAGACAAAAAGATATATTAGCATTTTAGGCATTTGGCGAAAGCTGTTATCCTCAGCAATTTACAGGAAGCTGATGGACAGACAGACAGGATGAGTGGGCAGTACACAGACAGACAGCCTGACAGAGGCTATAAAGAGGGATTCAGATGCATGTACAAGAATTTGACAGCCCCGTCAGGTTTTCATGATAGGCAGGTCAAATGACATCTAGATTGTAAACAGGTTAAATTTAGTCAAAAAGTGAACATTTTTCTTGTTTCTTGGTGTTGTTTCACCAGCATTTCAATAACTGTATTTAAATGTGGAAACATGTCAAAATGTATTCATTGATTGTCTTGCAAAGCAATGGTTAAATACAGTATTCTAGATGTCTAAAAAATGAAACACTTTTAAATTCAGTCCACTGTCTTTGCTTTGCTGATCGATTACTTGGAATAACAGAGAATAATGTAATTTGGAGACTCTGCTCCCAAGAAGACAGTATCAGTTGTTTCAGCTCCAAAACAATACTCCATGGTTGTTGTAACCACGATGAGCAAGCTCCCTTGACCTTAACAGGAGCAATTTTTAACTCAACCCACCATATTTCCTTTTAAGATATTGTTTCTATACCTAAACCTAATGAACCATAGCCCTGTCAAAAGGTTGCAGTTTGGGTTAAAATTGATTGTGGAACGGTCATGGATTAAAGAAACAACAATGACTGTTGGGTGCAAATGGGAACTGAACAGCTGTCCCCTGTGTAAAAGTCATGTGTTTTGTTGGCCCATTCATCCACCCCAACATCCTCCTAACATGGACTTTGTTGCTTCTTTTGCACAAAGGACTATGGGCTCAGCTCCTCCAGTCTACATGTTGAAAATAGATAGATGCTGATAAGATACTAAACCCCAAATGGCCCTCAGTGTAGCGTTAGTATGTGTATATGTGTGTGTTAAAGAAGCGCTGTATATATAGAATTGCTGTATGAATGTGTGTGTGTGAATGGGTGAATGTGACTCATTGTGTAAAACACTTAGAGTGGTCATTATGACTAGAAATGTGCTCTATAAATGCAGTTCATTTACCATCCTATTACTGGTGGAAGTTGTTCATACTGAAGACTACATTAGGGAAGTTGAAAAAAGACTCAAGGATGTGACCCAGGTATATTAGCACTTGTGTAACCCATTGTTAGTCTGCATTACAAGAAGAAGTGTTACTGGGAAATATAATTAAAGCAGGATATAGGCTGATTATGTATGATAGTCTCAAGTACTACAACCATGGTATAATCTATATCCACTGCCCCTGACTCCATTACATTAACAACCCAGTATTGCCAACTGCAAGTGTTTGTGTTAAAGACCTCTTACTCAATTTGCAAAAATATCATAAATTTTTTCATAAAACTGACATGTTTCAGCACTTCACGTCATCACATAGTATTGTCTGGCTTTTAATGTGAAACATCTGAAGGAAATTCTATTTTTCATTAACAGTAGCTTAAAACAGTTGTTTGGAAACAGCAATAAAAATCAGCAGAGACAGTTGCAATTGCAGTTACTGTTTAAAGAGATTTGAGCATGACTTTGTTGTCATACAGTGCTGTGTGAATGCATGTTATTCTTTACTCATGGTCTATGTAAGTGCAGGTAATATTAAGTTTTTTTCTTTTTTGAAAATTTGGATCATTTAGAGCAGACTAGGGCTTCAGGTCTGCCTGTCTGACTGACAGTGTGGTATTACTGAATACAATAATTCAGACATACAGTTTCTCAGTAATGAACCTCCTAAAAAAGGATGAGCTATACAATGAAGTGGTTACTTCTCTGTAAGCACACTGGAAGCTGATAACCTTCGGGTACACCAACCCATCAGCCTGTACTGTCACCAGCCACTCTCAGGCTCTTCACACCCACTAGGGAAATACTTATTGAAGGACAGCAGTAATTTCATAGGTGACTATTTTGTAATGCATTTCTGAAATAAACAGAACAGCTACAGTGATACAGCTATAACTATATTCACAGCCATATTCGCTTTGGGATTAATCTGGATGGATTTACTGTCTCTTTGTGTGTGAGTAAAAAATATCTGGGAAAAGTCAAAGATGGGGCTGTGTTGCGATGAAGCTTTGAGCATGTTCGTCAATGATTAAAAGCTCATATTACTCAAGTGTCAACTTCAAGCGCACACTTAAACTCTACTACAGCTGTAACTGAACATAGTCTAATTAATTAACAACATGGTTTGATTACGAATTATTTAGTCATGTAACCTGAAAATTCAATTAAAAAAAGATAACACGAGCAACTGCAGCACCCCTCTCCCAGAGAGGCAGCACATGTAACCCAAGAAATGTAATTATTATAAAACCAGAATGATGAGCACACTTATCGGGTTATTTTATTCTGTACACCTCCCTAATACCAGGCCAGACCCATTTTGTCTGCAGAACAGCCTGATATTTTTCCTGTGTGGATGTCCTGGATGTGGTCAGAATGTTATCTGGAGACTGACAGTCTGCAGATAAAGATGGAGCTTGCGTTTGGGCCCTTTTTAGATTTTTGGCCACACATTCATGCTGTGACCTGTCATTCTGTCTCACTTCGAATGCGCTCTTTTGGCTTGAGATGTGGAGAGTGTGCAGGTCACTGGGGTAAACAGATTTCACTGTCATGTTCCTGGAACCATCATGCCATCCTGCTGTGGATACTTTGGGGGGTTAAAAAGAAAAAAAAAGCAGTGTTAGGACTATCCTCCTACTGTAGTGAATAATGCAAATGTAAGCAATATAAAGACTTCATGAAATATAGACTAAAAGGCATTAGAACTTTTAGAATTGTTATGGTTGGTAACTGTTAGAAGAAAATTTTCAAACGTCTAAAAAAGTAAAAATGTACATTCTATGTACTTTCTGTCAGGTCACATTGTCTTATTGTCTTTTTTTTTTTCACCCGTCATGTTGCACCAATTTAAAAGTTAATAATGAGACGTTTCTACAATTGTCAGTTTCTATTAGACAATATTTCAAGATAACCAGATAACTTGACTTCTCTCAGTGCAGTGATATGAAATGCACTCCAGGGTATTCAGTCTGATGTTTACTCTTCAGTATGTTACACATTGAAACCCTTAAACAGACTATATGTAGAATTTTTATCTAACTATAGGATCTGTCTTTTTTTCCCTTACTCTGACTGCATACATTTTTGTTTGTGGAAAAAAGAGGAAATCCCTATGGAATAGTGGTGCAGTCCAGGTATTCCCTTTAGTCCTTTCATTTCCGTGTTCCTAGGTTAGACCTGTGTTCCGTGGTAGTGGCATATACAGTGTTTTTGATATCAGTGCTGGGGGTTTATGGTCAGAAACAGGGGCAGCCCTAGCTTAGAGGTTAGAGAGAGTTTCCTGTCAGGTCAGTGGTGAAAACCTGGCTTTTTCCATCCAAATGTCACAGTATTCTTGGCAATACACTGAACCCCAAATTGCTCCTGAAGTGTGTGTACATATTTCAGTTTCCCATTAATGACCATATGCTGTTTACCTGCATATGTATTTAACCATGTGAGTATGTTGCACATGGAGATAAAATGCATGGGATTTTTTGTTCACTCCTGCTAACATTTGAAATGAATGGTTCCGGTATAGTTTCAGTGGGTCAGCGGGTTGTAAATACACGTGTAATACATCACAACAATTACACTCGTGTTTTGAACATATGGTAACTCATGGTTCTTCGATGATACAGGGAATAATTCTTTAGTGTCCTGATATCCGCTCCAGTGATCTGGCTCTATTTGTAACACCAAAACACACAGAGGCTCATTTATCAAACTCTGATGGGATGAGGAGGAGAATACAACTCTCTGCATCTGACTTGTAAAACTGTCACACAACATCAAAATGAGAGGTGATTGGGATTCAGATTGGCAAATTGGATTCAGCTGAGTAAAATTAATGTATTACATCCCATCCTTTATTTACATGTAATTTACATATGACACATTCTAATGCCTATTTGGCCACTCTTACTAAAAGGATGGCTTGGCACAGTAGAATTAGCATAAACTAGTTGCAGAGCAGAACAAAGCTAAACATCTAACATGCTTAGAGGACATATGAATGGGAATTGGCCCACATTATGACTAATTTCTTTGCTATGTTCTAAATGTATATGATAATTTTTCCCACATGAGATGCAAATATTTAGTTCTTTGAAATATGCATGCACATTTTCAAAGCAAATATGGACAGTTCAGTTAAGTTTACTTTGTTTTCCCTGGATAATCCATATACAAATATCAAAACTAGATTAAAAAGACCCAGGGTCCATAGCCATGCTAGCAGCTCTTTCATTTCTGTCATATATAGGGGTAAACTTCCCCCCTGGCACACCATAACTGTAATGCTGGATAGGCCATTCTGAAAATGAGCACACTGACTCCTTTGTTGTAGATAGGATTCAAACCACTTCATTGGAATAGATTCAAAGCAGGACTTTTTCTAGTTTCCCAAGTAATGTTTTTTCTGAAAGGTATCAAAAGCCTTTTTAAGTTATGACACAATGCAGAAGTCTTCAAAAGTCATTTATACCTCCAGATGGAGCTGTGTGAAGTCTGACAAATTGTCCCAAGTGATGTAAGTTGATTTAACATTGGTTTTGATCTAAAGACTACAAATGTAACAATGAAAGAAAAGGAGGTACTGACGGCACCAGGTTTAGACAGGGAAGAAGAATGTGTGGAATAAAAAAGATGATATCTCTGGTTCTGCTGCATCACTTTTGATCCTTTTTTAAATTGTCCATCGTGAGGCCAACTGTGTTATAGGAGTGCAATGCCGCATCAGCATAGTACTCTTTTAACCACTTTATGTACTGCAAAAACTGTTGTTTGTAGTTTCCTGAAACTGCTTTTTCTGAAAGACAGGATATCAGTGCTGGGCTCTAACAAAGCTGAAAACATTAAATATGGGGTGTGCTGTAGTAGTGAAATGAACACATGGCCATTTGGAGATCAGTTTTGAATGTATGACATATGAATTACGGCCAGGGTCTGTGTGCCCTTATGTGTGAAGGGAATGTTTGGGAAGTGTTTGTTCTCCTTGGCTCATCATTTGCTTTTCGCCTGGAGTTTCCTCACATGTGCAGTTAGCTCTGCGGGGGAACAGAAGAGGCTTCTAGTGTAGGCATCTGGTGACAGCATAAAGAACGGGCCGTGGGCCTTTATGTGGGTTCCACTGTTGGCGGTTGCACCCGGGAGCAGAGGGGGGTGAAGGAGGACCCTCTGCTGCTCTGGAGAGCCAGCAGGCAGAAGAAGAGGAGAGGACAGTCAGTTATACTCCCAAGAGGTGTTTTCACACCCCAGGATGAAATGAGTGTCGCCCAACCAGAACTCTGTTTTTTGTATGGTCTGGTGGTAGATTGCAGTCAAAGTTCTGCTGAAGTGCAAAACTGGTACCTCTCATGGTTTCTCAATTTCAGGTGGTGCTTTATCAGAGGCAAATTCTGATAGCCTATACGTGACTCTCAATCAAGCTTTTATTCTACTGCGTATTAACTGTGTTTATGTAAAAAGATAAGGTCAGCATGAGTTTGTGAGATGGTTGAAGCCTGATTGGCTTTGCTTGTTCCTCAAATCACACTATAGAGTCCTATTTCTGCATTCTGCGGAGACACTGCAGACATAAAGTTGGTGTCTTAGTCATAGCTCAGTAATCTCAGCCATTTTTAACTCGTCATAACACCAGTAGTTTCACCTGACACCGGTGCAGGGAGAATCAGAATGACTCAAGATGTCGCTCTGTCCTCTGTTTTCATCTTGTCTAACTCTACAGTTAGTTTTGTGGTTTGATGATTTTAAGACCAGATTTGGTTGTAAAGTTTACAGCCTGCTGATGAGGGAGCTAACACATTCTGTGAGGATGAGGATGAGTGAGGATCTTCTGACTGATGCATCAAATAGTTGACATTCGGGGGACAACCCTAAAATTGACCTTATGGTATCCTCACATCTCACTTAGGAGTAAAAAGGAACCTTTAAGTTAGACACCGATAGTTAGATACCGATATCGACTGATATGAAAAATCATATCCTGATGATTTTTTTCCCATATTGCCCAGCCCTATTAACACAGGACAGCACGAGTCTGCAACTATATTGGCTATCATTTCTATCAGTTAAGATAAAGCTGCACTCACCGAGTTAACTGCTGAGATCTGGTGACATTGCACGGCAAGGCAAGAAACAGAAGTGATCAGATGGTTAAATAGGTTATGAAGAAAGTTCAGGTAGATTATACAGACAAGCGTATTAGGAAGTAAATCTGAAAGTGAGTGTTTGAAATGTCAGTAATAATGCATCCATTTTGAGATTTGCCATTAGCATGCCTTTAGCATGCCTGGATGCTTCCAGCAGTCTACTAGACCTTCTTCAGCTGTAACATTAGCATCTTTTAGCATCAGTTTATAGGTAGCATTAATATCTTTTATCATCTGTTTACGTGTAGCATTAGCATTCCTTCAGCATTGATTTACAGGTAGCATTTAGCATTAAACATCATCACCTATTGTGATGATTTCTTCACTTTGTTATCTGATGTTCCAGCTGTTGAGGTTATCCAGTTGTTTAGGTTTGTGTTTATTTTTTAAGGCGGCCACAAAAAGTCACATTTTATATTTTCTTGTGTGTATTCTTGATCTAGCCATAATTTGCCCTGTAGAGCCATTAGCATAAGCTTGAACAAGCCCCAGGGAATCTCACACTTACCCCTGCTCTTATTCACGTCATGTTTATACAAAGTTAGTAAAGTGCTGGGCTGAAAAATCTGTCTAACAAAGAGGGTGGCTAAAATGTTTTATCACAATGTTAGTTCATTGTGATAAAACATTGCATTGCATATTCATGACCACCCATTCACAACAAAGACTGCTGTTGTGTTTTAACTGTTTGATGCATTGTGTTCCTCTCATAATTTGTCGCTCTAAAAATGATTGCTTCATCATGCTTGGATTGAAATCTTAGGCCTCATATGTCAAAGTTACAAATGTAGGAAGTACAGGACATGAACAAAAAATCATACATTCATCATACATTCTGGCAATGAATGATAAATCTTATCTCAGAATCAGTTTGTTGAAATTATTTTGAATTTCTGAAAACAACTTCCAGACTGGCTCCTTCATACCCGTTCTTCCTGTCAGCTTTAACAAGTCTGGCCAGTCTCCTCTGACCTGCCTTGGTGACAAAGTGTTTTAGCCCTATAAACTGCTGCTTACTGCATTTTGTTTTGTTTGTTTATCACACCACCCTGTAAACTGTCGACACTCTAGTGAATGAAAATCCCAGGACGTTTTAGCCATTTTGTGACATTGAAGCCCCTGTGTCTGGCACCAGCAATCACACCACATTCAAAGTCATGTAGATGAGACATCTGGCTCATTTTGAGATTTAGTCAAACAGTAACTGAACCTCTTGACTGTGTTTGCATGCTGGGTATACTGAGCTACAGCTACATAATGTGATGTTTGGAGGAGCAGGCTGTTTGCTTTACAAGGCAGGTGTTACTAATGAAGTGGCCACTGAATGGATATTGCACTGAAGAAAGATACAACAGCTGAATGAAACGAAGGAGAATCAGATGGTTTTGCACTCAAGACACCTCTTTGCCTTGTCATCTGGCTTTCTTCAAGACAGACCTTATTTCCACATGGTTTTCCATTAGGCTATCACCATACTTCACCTTATGAAAAATGTTTGTAAAAATCTATATTTAAAAAATTATGCATATTTCTTTTCAAATTTCTTTTTTTTCCCACTTTTATGTGCAAATTGGAAACGTGCACATAGATGGATGGAAACACTATAATGCAATGCTATACCATAGCATGCTCCATTCTGTCAGTGCAAATCAGTGTTTTATGTTCAGATATGCGTATTTTGAAATGTCTCTCTGCTTCACCAGCTCAGGTCTTGCACCATGGACAGTTCAGCATTTGTTTTTGTTGTGTTTAGCTACTAAAACGATAACTGCGCTGGAAACTCTGCCTATTTTCTATTATGCAAGCATGAAACAACAAAAAACACTCACTCTGGTGGAATATTTATGTCAGATATTTCTTGGAACATTAGTTGTGTTTTATTCTGTTTCCTGCCCCAGAACTCTCCACAAACCAAAATATCAATCTGTGCTGATTAATTTATGAGTGGTCCTTACCACTCTGGAGCTTGTTCTTACGCAGAGACATTTTGGAAATGAGACAATATTGATGCATCAGATAGAAGTTCTTATTTAGCTCATATGCACAAGTTATTATAAAATCTGTGGCCCAGTATTGTTACCTCTTGAAATATCAATGGATGTTTCCTTTGCTTGAGTGCATATTTTATTAACACATCTCCAGGGTTTAATTACAAATCAAATCAGTCTGTTGATCTTTAGGGATGATTTTTGGAATATCCTTTGGCTTGTCAATGCTGTATTGTGGTAAAGCCCCTGAAGGCAGCATAGCTATAGCTCAAAATGACTAAGAGCTACTAATAGCTCTAAATTAAGAAAATTCATGAATTTGGTCAGAGTTGATCAGAATGATAGGAAATTATAAAAGCATAAAAGAGTCCAGCATGTAAGTAGTCAAGTCCAGGAGCCTCTGGGTGTAAACACTGTAGGGATAAATATTGTTTGGCTTTCATATAGCTGTAAAAGTGAAACACTGAATTGGCCCATATTTTATGACATGAGCACACACTGTGTACTACATTAACAAATTAATTCCCTGCAGAAAGAAAGATACTGGCGCTCTAAAGTCAAGCCTGACTCATTTAGCTGTAGAAGATGAATTGCATCGGTTATGACAAAACATACAACCTACATATCATTTGTGCAGCGCCTGCAAATGTTATATCACTCTTTATGGCTAATTTAGGCAGAGTGGAGTACACCAAATAAATCATGGGAAGTTGCAGCTGTTTGCATGAATTATTGAATTTAATTTTTTAAGGCTCATGTTGTGACATAGTGGCATTTGGCTTGTGTTTTAAATGAATTCACAATACAGAGCTGCTTACATGAAACATTCTCTCCTCTGGTTTTTCTCTTCATAATCTCACTTCTTTCACTTCTACCAGCCTTGTTCCTCTACCTTCACACCTCACAACTTATTTTCACATCTTCTGGTTGTTTTTTTTTTTTTTTTTTTTCTGATACTAAATAATTTGTTATCTGTGAACCATGGATGGTGGTACAGAATGTCAATGCAATCCATCCAATAGCTGTTGAGATATTTCAGTCTGGACCAAAGTTGTAGACCAGCAAACAGTTCCATCTATAGAGTCAGGTTAAGAAGTATGTGAATACTTAAGCTAAGTATAAAGTAAGATAAACTTTGCTGATTGAAATTCAAGTATGTGGATATCCTTACACAATCCCCTCATGGTGAACAACCATTATGGCATTAATCTGATGCTGTTACAGCCTCTACTTTCTGTGAAGACTTGCACCAGACTTTGGAACCTAGCTGCAGGGATTTGCTCCCATTCTGCCACAAGAGCATTAATGAGATCCCACACTGGTGATGGGTGATGAAGCCTGGCGTGCATTTGGTGTTGGGCCACCAGTCAAGTTCTTCCACAGCAAACTGGGAAAATCATTTCTTTATGGAGCTGGCTTCATACACGAGGGCATTGTCATTTTGAGATAGGAGTGAGCCTTCCCCAAATTTTTGTCAGAAATTTGGAAAGAAACTAAACCTTGAAATATTGTACACTGTAATTTTAAGATTTCCCTTTATTTGCAAAATGTACAAACAATTTAATTTCAGTATTTATCCCATAATACATTTTGCTGTTGAGAAAAGATTACATATGATAATTTCTAGCCTGTCCACATTGGGACATTCAAAGGCACATATATCACTGTGTTTCTCTCTGATTGTAAACCTACATTGTGCCCATGAGAATGAGACAAATTCAGTTTCCTATGGAACGTGATGGTAACCTCTTAAAGTAAGAGCCTCGGCAAAGCTAACCAGGTCCTCTGAACGTCACTTCATCGTTTTTATATACCTGCTGTATACTGAGTTTAGATTTTGGGAAGATTTGATTTCACTGAATATCTTTTCTGGGAACGTTTTGCTGCCACGGCCTTCAACAGTCACAGACCTGCACTTAATGGCAATTATGGTAATTGCTATTTCTCTATATCACCACCTCTCTTTGCAATGGTAACCAGTGCCTGAGCCTGGCACTCTAGTGAGCTGTGCCGAGAGGCCATTTGACTCTCAGAAAAGAAAGGGATTATGGCTCATAATTGACAGAGGGCAACAGGATTTGGTGGGATTTATTGCCATCTGAGCACATCCTTGCTCTGATAGCCCACAGTGCCTGACTGGCCCTCCAATCCATTGGCTGTCCAACAGCATCATCTCCTCCAGAGTGCAGAGGCTGAATATCGACAATCATGGCTCAGTGTTCGACAAAATGCTTTTAATTCTTTACTGTCTTTGCACATTGGATCCTCCAATAAATGGAAGGATTAAGCGATTAAATACACAAGTGAGAATGATGTCTGTAATTATTCCCAAAGAGGATGGATAGGAATGCAGGGAGACATTGACTTGAGAGTTGTAGGTCAAACTGAAAACAGCAGGGCCTTTCAAGAAGCTGCTGGGCCGAGCAAGTGGCTGTCTAAGTGCAGAAATTAGTGGCCGTTTGTGCCTGGCAATTATGCTCTTCAGCATGCACACGCATAAAAGTTTGCCCCTGCTTCATCACCCAGACACACGCAAACACAACATGAAGACAAATGATGTGCGGTCGCAGGTGCACAGTGAGTGGAGAGCCTGATGCATTTGGGGGCACACAGCATCATGCAGCCACTCTTGGATCCTAAAGTGGCCAGGAGAGCAATCCAGAGCCAGGAGGGGGGATCTGACAAGCCAGATTGACCTTGTCTGCTCCAACAGGTCGAGTAGAATAAATGACAGAAAGGTGAACATCAGTCTTTAGGGCCATGGCAGATTTAGGAGTGATGATTTCCACCCCCTTCCCAAGCCTACAGTGTGCAGAGAGGCCTGGCATTCTCTGTTCTGAGGCCTACAATCTGTTAGACTCTCATTCAGCAAAGTCAGAGTTTTCTTGGCTTTGCTCTCACCTGCAGGATTGTTCATCGGATACAGCTCATTCGTCTTCCTAAGGCATGGACCCAGTGGAGATGAGGTGGACAGACCACAGGAATCCTTTAAATGGGAGAAATGGACAAGAAGAGAAAAATGGAGGATAAGAGTGGCAATAACACAAGACCAAAAGATTAAAAAAGTCAAAGTTTAAAGGGGTAATAAGAAAGATTTGGCACAAAATGACAATAATACACCCGCAGGGAATCAAAAGCATGGACTCAACAATCAAAGTAATTTCTCACTTTGAAAATTCACTTTTAGCCTGTATTCTGCTCGTATAAAAACCATTGGCTTTTTGAAATTGTTCACCAATAAAAAACAAGTGAATGTGCAGGTAATTATTATTTTGAAAAATACTACCTTCAGTGCTGCCAGAGACCTTCTGTACCAATTTTCTTTTGATTCTTTGTGTGTTTTCAAATACAGCCTGATAAAATCATAGATTATTAAAAGTTCTGTGTTTTTTGTTTTTCAAACTGACTTTTAGTTTTTGTAGTTGTGGCCACATGGTATCAACAGAGGATTAGCAGAAGGGCCAGGTTATAAAGTCTTCCCTGTATGGATATGATTAGATAGATGCAGGTCAACTATAGCCCTTAATGTGATTTTAAGCATGGATGAAGAGGCCGATGCAACATTATGCATTATTTGGTAATGACAGTAGACATATCAACAGAAAACAGACACAGGTTTGACATACAACAAAGGATATAGGTCATAAAAGAACCAGCAATATTTCGAATAGATTGTGCACATATTAACTAGGGGTGCGACGAGATCTCGTGCCACAAGATCTTGCGATATTAGAATGTGATAATATTTCTTGTTGAGGTGCAAAGCTGTCTTGCAAGACAGTATCTGGCTGCAACTAGCATGACTGATGAAATTAGCATAGATGATGCCCCATCCACTTTTAAATCATTTATATGGCTGCATTTTGTGGCTGGTAGAAATAATAAACAGCAACAGAATGACAGACAAGACATGAACAATATGTAGGCACTGTAAGAAAATAGTGCTGTACACTGAAGCTAACACGAGCAGTATGAAAAGACACCTGTTCTTGAAAAGGAACATGACCATATCTTAGACTGGACTGTGCGGTTGTAACCATCTCTTAGCTCTGTATCATGCTTAAAGAAAAATTTGGTCAGGCTCTGTTTGAGTATTGAGTAGCAACTCAACTTTGATTTGATAATCAACTTTGATTATGGATTGCACAAAATGTCATTTTATTCACGTAGTTTTATTCATTTTTGTTGTTGTTGGTACATGTTCCATTTGTGGGAAAGGAGTTCAATTAGAAGGTCGCACACAACCTTAAGTTAGAAGTTAGAGAAGAACACATAAACGTTTCAAAATGCACCTGCTTCGTTTTTGACTTTCAGTCAAATAAAAGACCATTTTTCCAGTCACATATTATGTCATTGAACTTTTCTTAAAAATAGTGTTCAATTCTTGTCTTGTTTCGTTCTTGTGTGTCATCACACCCCTAATATTAGCCATTAGACCACAGGAGGATGAGCGCACACACAATGTGTGTCACCCAGTGCAACAGTATGGCTCTGCTGATGTGTTTTTAATAGTTTTTGGACAATGGCGCTCTATGGCACAGAGGAATTAGATCTATCAAGCTTTTAATGGAGGCATTTAATGCTCATCTGTTTGCTTCTCCAAATTGGCAAAAAGAAAAAGATCCAGTATTGCCTGCCTTTAAGCTCTGATGAGGTGCTGTTTTTAGCATGTTTACACTCCCCACTATCATTAGTACCTGCAAGTGTGTCACTATGGTTACTTATGATGAGACTTTTTTAAAAATTATTATTATTTTTTTTCACCTTTATTTTGATAGGACAGTGGAGATGAGACAGGAAACAGGGAGAGAGAGCCTTTACACGCAGTAAAGGTTCGGCTGAGCCGGGATTCGATCTGGGGACCAGCTGCTTAGGGGACATGAGCCCATGTGGTACTTGCCCCAACCATTCAGCTACAAGGGCACCCCTGTGATTAACACCTTTTACATTAAACATAGTCATTTTACTTGTTAATGTTAAAACGTTAGTTAGTGCAGCTTTAATACTATTTGTTAAGCATGGTCCCCTTCTCCAAAATCTCTCTTGTGTGTACTTTGTTATTACAAAAATGATAGCCAATGAATAGTGGGCCTAGTAACTAGTAGAAATCATGTCAGATTGACTTACTTGTACAATTATGGGGGCCAAGCAAGCTTTATTTTTCCAACACTCACTGTGCCTTTTCATCTGAAAGCAGCTAAGACCTTTAAAAAAAGTTGTCTCTCAGTCATCCATAGACTAAATTAGTTTATAGATGTTCAGTTGTGACAGAGTATTGAGGACAAAGTCGGCGAAAGTAAAGTCAAACAATAGTTCCACATGAAGATGATGTACTAACGCATATTCCTAACACTCATAAAACTGACAGACAGAGTGGAAGCAACCCTTTATCGCTCTCTGGAAACTCAGCCTTTAATAAACTCAGTGAATTTGCATTACAGAGACTCAATTAAGCCCAGTGCAAGAGTGGATAGAGATGTATTATCCATCAGCCTGTGGGGGAGCCGGTTGTGGTAACGACATAAAAATATAACAGTAATTACAAATGAAGGCAACAGCATGGAAATGAATCAATCAAGCTGTCCTTGTTTTAAGATGCAGTGGCGTTTGTCGATGTGTCGGCTGTTAGGGAGACCGGAACTCCTGCAGGACACATCCATCAGCTCAGACAGCACCAAACCTGTGATGATGGTAAACAAAGCGAGCATAGTGCAACGTGTCAGGTGTACTGAGAGACACAGACGAAATACAAACTAATACGACATGAGGAGTAAGCATCCAAGGGAAAAGCCACCCGTTAGAGAAGACTTTTATGTAAAAAGAACAGCTGACTAATGTATTTAAATCTCAAATGGAGCTACAGCAGAGTGCCTCTTCCCCACTGACTGTGACACTACAGATCCACTGTTCTTTTTCAAATTGAATTCTGCATCTAATTTTAAATTTTAAATGCACTCAAGGAAAACACACAAACACATACTGAAAGAATAAGGAATGCAAACAAACCAAAAAACAGCCAGTCCCAGTCTCTCTGGGGCCAGACTGACACCCCCCCGCCCAAAGGCCACTGCTAATGCTACAGTGCAGAACTGGAAGGGTCACCTCTGTTAAATGTTTAATGTTTAATTTTAGCAGCATTTGCAATATGGTGTACTGAAAGCCAAAATAAAAGGGTAACTTATAAAGCTGTTTGTATATCTATAAAATCAGTTTATCACGAATACATTTTTAAACTGACTGGAGCTATAATTTAAGTCAAGAATGAAGAATGAACTCATTTACTCCTAAAAACTTTACATAATAAATACATAGTGATTTATGTGATTGGAATTTTGCAATTTGCAAATGTACAGAACAGTCTGCTCCAATTAAGATAACACAAAGAATATAATTTGCCTTGTATCTATTAAGGACAGTAATATCTTTTGGTGCAAATACAAAAACAGAATACAAACTTTCACATCACTAACTAAACAATTAAAGTATAAGAAAAAAAAATGAACAAAGGACATTTTATTTGCAATTTACTCACTTGGGGGTCCTAAGCAGCTTAGCAGCTTACTTTCCCCATGCCTCCAGCTGCCTTCAAAAATATTCTCTAATATTTTGACCAAAGTATTTAAAATGCTACACAGAATGGTCAGATCTCTATCACAAAATTGAATTTGCGAATGACTCTTTGAGATGGAGTAAGTTTTGAAAACAGTGCAATCTGCAGTCAGAACGACACGGGCATTTCCTTAGGCAGCAGAAACACACTGAAGCTTTGAAAGCCACTATTCTGTCTTTCTGTGTTTGCAGCTTGAAACACTTTTTTTTTTCTGCTGAGAATGTGCTTACCATACCAGCTTTCTCATTTGCCTTTACAGTCTGCATTGACATATTTCTCACTCTGTGCTCACTTTGCATTCTCTTTTCTATATGCCATACCATTAAGCCTACGTTAGATAGTGCTGTAAAATGCTCCCATGCTTTAATCCCGCAGAAGAAAGAGCTGGAATATAAAAGGCATTTCCCGAAGGTACTTACAGTAGCAATCTGTGAGTCACTGTGCCTTATGGTGCCATTATTAGATTCTAAGTCTATTCACTTCTCCAGCACGGCTTCATCAGCAGGTGTGGGGTATTTGGTCAGAGGTCAGAATGAAAATAAGAAAATGTATATGTTGTGCTATCTTAAAAGTGACCAGTGTATAGATTTAAATACATACAATACAGAGACTGCCAACCTGAGGTATTAGCTACAGAATAGCTCTTCCTTGTGCCGTTCCGTTTCTCTTGGAGAGAGGGTTTCAGTGTCTTCGCAAATGCATTTGAACTGGTTCTCCAACACTTGTCTGACCCAATTTAAATGATGTGCGGAGAAGAGCGAACGGGGGGCATTTAAATGCAGGAGATGACAACATGTTCGCCCCCGCATGTATAGACTATGTGACTTCCCGAGCTCACTTTCACACCATGCCCCCCCTCCGCCCCCCACCTCACACTCCATGTCCCCCACCAACTCTCCCCCATCCCCAACCCGCCCTCTTCCTAGTCACACTCATCTCTCCTTCACACTCTCTTTTTTGTTCACTTTTCTTCCCTCTCAGTCTCTGTCTCCCTCTTTCTCTCTCCCTCTCTGTCTTTTCCTCTGGTTGTTACATTAGCATAATGCAGCCTTTGCCTGCCAGTGAAGGGGAGCGTATCCGGCCCACACTTCCCTCAGTTGTACCGTGCCAGCCGCGGCTGTATATACTGTTGAGGCGAACAGCGACGGCAGCAACCCTCGCTCCTCACATATGGAGCGGTGCTGACAGGATTATAATTAATGGAAAACAGGGGACCCACAGTGAACTTGCAACAAGTTAACTTTGTAAAGCTGCATTTGGAAACAAATCCCACACAGTCCAGTAATGTTTGGTTAAAATGCCCAGAACGCAAAGTGCCTCATTTGCATCAACTCCAGGAGTGTGTTAGCTAACATGTCATGATACGAAGACAGACTGCAAGGCATAAAAACACTAAAGACTAACAGTCTGTCAGCTTGAAATTAGAGAAGTTTATCTCAGTCAAGTGCAGTTCTGAGATACCAACCATGAAAGATTTCACATTTCAGCTTGGAAAAGCATTATGTGCTTCAAATATTTAACCCCAAAAGCTTTCTTAAATAAATATAACATATTAACAAAATAACCCCACACAAGCATAATGATGATGAATATGGATAACTCATATTTAATAAATAATATTTACACTAAATACAGCTGAGGAGAATCATATATTAATGGCTTTACAAAGAAACACTAATAAATTATAACTAGATTCAACCTGACAGAGTAATAATGATCACAATTTTAGCTTGTGAGGTTTAATGTGTTTTGAAGCTTAGCTGTTGTGGTACAGTAATCATTCACAGGAGTGGACTATGGACTATAATAAGACCTTGACAGCATCATTAAAGCTTCATTTTATTTATATTCAGTTTAAAACATGTTTTTTTTTTTTATATATTTTCACCTTATACTTTCCAATTACGCTCCTAAAATGTAGTGGAGAAAAAGAAAATTATGTTCCACAGTGTATGATGCACACATATAGAGTATATTCTGCATCTTCTTGTTTGAACCTCTCAGCTATATGGTGGTTACACTGAGTGAAACATTCAGACCTAAGATAACTTGTTTTTATGGCTGCACCATTAGATCAAATGGAAATATTAATATCTAGATGACGTGTGTATCATTTTTCCCAAATTCAGCCTGACATATTGGGTATCTGTGGAGACTTTGAGATCTTAACTGGAATTTTAAATTTCAGTTTTTTTTTATGTTTTATTATTTTTTTGGGGGGGAGAGAGTTTTACAAAGTTTTGTGGATTGACCAGACCACACAAGTTTGCAATGATGGAGTTAGTGGTATGTGAGAGAGTGTGTGTGTAAGCTAATAGAAAAGAGTTGTGCAGATAGGGGTTTTTTGCTCACTTCATCTGTTTTGTGTCAGTTTAACAAATGCAATACAACAGCTTCATGTCATAAATATATATCCGAAACACTCATATGACCATAATCAAGTAACATTGCTTACCTGCATCACATTAATGACCATTAACTGTGAGTTTAATGACTGTTCTGAACATAAATGTCCTGATCATCTCAACACTGTGATCTTGCTGACTGCCATATCTCAGGTGGTCAGGGTCAGCAGCCAGGTCAACCTTGTCCCAAGGTTGTGTCCTGTATTTAGTCCCCTGCAGTACCCCAGGTACATGCATGTTGCTGCAAAGTATTAAGATGAAAATGCAACTCTGCGGTCTTGACATGCTCCACAGGAAACAGGAATCAGGAATAATATCCACAGGCTCACAAGCTAACAAATACCATCTGACTGTCTGGAACATTAATAAATCTGGCGAGCCCCGAAGCTCCCAAGCATCTCTTTGTTAGTCTTCATGGTACGGGTTGCAGTTCAACATGTATGGAAAGTTTCAAGGGCAGTAAGTGCACACAAGAGCTAGTATCAGCAGCAGCCGAGTTGACTTAAGTTGAGTATATAGGTTTATTAGTACTGAATGGTCTGAGCAGCGAGCACATACATCTACAGTAAGCCCTGAGGGGAAAACATGATTCCGTCAGACACCACCTGCATTTCTTAAAGCTAAACTCACTGATTGAGTTTGTAACACTGGTTAAGGCTGTAATGCTCTGATCGCTTACTGTTAGTTTGGGGGGGGAAAAAAAAAAGAATAGATGGGAGAAGGTGAAAGCCTTTGACAGTGTGGGACTTTATAAAGTGTAAGCACATGGCTATTTCCTAGAAACAGCATATACCAGTGCAGGCCTGGTACAAACTGAACTCGGAAAAAGAATTGGAAACTGATTGTGGATTTTGGCAGAAGGAGGCAGAGGGACTCTGCTACCTGAGAACTGACAGGAAACATCTGGAGAGGGTGTACACCCTCAGGTGCTTAACCTTCTAATAATTCAAATTATTCTTTTGTTTCTTTAATTATTCTCTCTCATCACAAATTTTTCATATTAATTTCCTTGCTTGAAATGGCTTGAAATATTCCATATTTCTGTATTATAATTAAACTTTTTCTGTTACTTTGTTAACATGGTAACATTAATGCACCTGTCTTTACAGTTTTCATTGCTTATAATGTTTAACATAACAACCAATACTTTGCACTTGTTTTATATACTTTACCATTTATTTTCAAGCAATCTCGTTGAACTAATTCCTTTAACCACACAATGCTTTCATGCCACTGATTTCATTGATGTAAAGAAGTAGAAAAGTGAAAACATGCACAAAGTGGTTTGTCACGGTGGCAGCACACTGAGAAAAACGCTAACACCTTTAAAGGAGCAGAAGGGCTTCCTTGCGTCTCTGAGGCAGTTTAATCAATAGAGCATATATTCCAGAGAGAAGGGCATTTTCTGCCTGGCTAAGGTGGAAATGGCCAGAGAATTAACATGTTTTAAAGTCCTGAGAGGGACCTCAGCCGTGAGGTCAGTGTGGCTAACAAGATTATCATGCTTGGCTTGAATAGCAGCTGAGCAGTAATATTGTTGTAACATCCTGCATAAAAGATCTGACCACAATTTCGCACAAGTCAAGGTGACTGTCCCCAGCAACCTCAAACAGGAGCTTTAGAGGAGCCTACGTATGAATACAATACTAAAACAAATATTGTAGAAGTGGAAATTTTGTTGTAAGGGTACTAACCAATGTTGACATTTTCAGTGAAATTTGCGGCACTCTCAAATTTTTGTAAAGTTGTACAGCTGACAGGCTAATTAGCCATTTAGCCTGCAAACTGATGTTAGCAGTGCAGTTATTTTAACAAGCTTTGTACGAAACATTTGAACTGAATTTAATTTGAATTTAAAATTTACTATTCTTATTTACCTTTTGTGAGACTAAAAACATTAGGTTGCACCACAAAAAACAGAAACCTCTGATGAAAAGTGTTCTACTGGGAACATTAAGTCTTTCTGTCTTTTTGAGTAGTGACTAATACTGACATTTGCAGTTCTAAGATTTTAAGTTGTTCAAAGTGCTACATTTAAAGAACTAGTAAGCTGTCTAGCCAGCAAAGACGTGTCTTTGTTTGTAGATAACAAGGAGAGCTAATTTCGGTTGTGACTGTGATTAATGCCTACTGCCTCATGCACAAAAGTTTAAAGTTAAATTATTTGATTGCTACATTCATAGACTTTATCTGTATGATAAACATCTGCCTGGCTGCTGTATCCACATGCGGGTGAGCAATCATGAAAGCAAAAAATATATATCTATATATATAGAACTGATCCCTTTTAGTTGCTGATTTTATTTTATTTTTTCTCAAAGGAGCATAGAACTTGTAATTTACATAGCAGATCTGTATGCTGTAGCAGAGAAAAACAAGCAATTTAATTTCAGTTGGACTGAGTCCCTTCCCTTTTCACTGCACTTTATGTATTATTAGTCTCTATGAAACTATAGAAAAAAGCTTAGAATATCACAGGACAGTAATCACTACCTGAGGCGTTTTGACCTGATTAACCTGCTTGGCATACAATTACAAATGCCATATTTATAGACTGAAGAAGTGTATTATCTGCAGAAGATGATACTTGCAAACATCAAGAGCAACTTTTGACCTCTATATTTTTAATGATAGCCGGAGTTCCTGCAGGCAAAAACATATTGCTGTTTCTCTAATGTGAATGTTCATCTCTTCCGTGCATTGTGCCCTTTATCATCAGATAAAAGCAAAATCATTAGGGTTGTGTAACATGTTCTGTGATCACAGGGGCTTGTAATGATTTCGGGAAAGGAAGAAGGACTCAAAAGTAATGTCAGGCTCTTGCCTTAAAGGCACACCAACTGGGAACCAGTGAGCTTAGCTAATTGAAGTTGGGCTTTGTTCTGCATGGTGCCCACTGAAAAACAAACTTCTTGAGTTGAAAATAGTTACTGAAGTTCACTGGGGAAGAGAGCAGCAGTGAGTTTGGCCAAACTTGCTCTAGTCATAAGCTTTGTTGTTAGCGCTGCTCTGTGATGGCCAGGGAGGCAGAGACATCATTGTCAGCTCTTAGGGGAGTTCATTTAGGATTGAGCTTGATAAGAGAGAGACTAGAGCTGTATCTTCAGTGACATCAGAAAGACTCGTAACAGATCAACTGCAAAGCCGAACAAAAAAAAAATGTCATTCCTGAACTTGCAAAACTATTCCCAATACTCTCACAAAGGCAACAGTGCTTGATAATGGCGATGATGATGTAGAAACACAACTATATTTGATTCATCTCCAAGCCTTGGAAAACATTCCCTGTTTACCATGTGTTTACTGTGATGAATTCTGCTTCCTCAATAATCCCCAGTCTAGAATCACCAATTAGCCAAGCTTAGTTTGGCAGCGCGCTGTGCTTGTGTACAGAGTGTACAGTGCCAAGGAGGCGAAACTTTGACAGAAAAAAGACAACATGTTATTTACTCTGTTGACAGACCCAGAATTCTCACTGCTCACAGAACACACAGCGAGCAGGAAGCTTCGTTTGGCTGACAGCTGGGCTCTAAAACCCTCTTCCTCTATCCCTTCCAAAACTTTCCAGGAGCGAGTGGATTTGCCGTTTGGCATGACAGCACAAGGACAGGATATAGTGAAATTCAGCTGTGGGAATTTGGGAAAATTACCTGCAGTAGTGAAGGATCAAGACTGAAAGTCTGAAGCCCAAAGCAGCTGCAATGTTCCTCACACCCCAGAATATGAAAGCTTTATACAGAACATACTTAGAAAGTAGCTGGGCTAAAAGAGGACATGGAATCACAAAATGCTAAAGGGTTTTCTCTTTTGAGTATTAAGTCGCTCAATCATATGCTATAGTAATCAGCTTTTATACAACATTGTGTATAAACGTAGAGGGTGGTGTAAGGAAAAGCCATAAGCATCTATGTCATTACAGTATGGTTATTCCTTATCTTGTGTGCAAAGTGACAATTTGAATTTGTTGTGGTGTTCAAGAAAAGCTTAAGAATTGTTCATATGGAAATGTTTCCACCTCTGGTGCCCGACATTTCGTGTCTCGTTTGTCCCAATGATAGCATAAAATAAGGGTCAGGGGACGTCTGCATCATTAGGATTGCATGGGTGCCATGAATATACACATCATTGCACTGACAAACATTGCCCTATTAACATCTTGTGAATGTTCATGCTGGTGGCTTCTGCTTTTCACCCATTACATGAGATTACTGCCGTCTTAGTCTGCTCTCAGTTGTTTTGTTGATTTGATCACAAAACAGATTCATATGCCATCAATAAAGACAATAAAGAAAGACCATTAGCAACAAATCTCAAAAGTATAACAAGAGTGATATAACGTGATAAAAAACAGTACCTTGAGAAACCACTTTATTGATAGCTACCAATCATGCGTACAAGTCCTCCAACCTGAGTAATCACATAGGTCATCTGTCCCTACCTCCTGACAGAACACATAGGAGCATTTCCTGAAATGGTGCACTTAAGACAGCAGGCGTACTGGACTTGCGTCATCATGTTAACAATAAACATGGGGTGTAATGGCAGTGGTGTTATGTTGCCATGGTTACAATAATTAACACACAGGTTGAGGAAGGCTTGTGGTTAAAAGAAACAACATTGAAAATCAGTTTCGAACGGGAAGCAAGCAGCAACAGCAGTTTCCCATGCCAGTTTCTACGTTTTGACATCCCATCCATCCACGCCCACACAGACTTTGCTGGTTTTTATACAGTGGGCTTACTATGGCCACTGGAGGTCATGTAACAGCAAAACGTACATATGGATTGTAATAACCTGGTTGCTACCAATGTTAGGGGCGTGGCTGGCACACAGAAACAGCCAAACATTCATCCATTCATGCCCACCTCGACACCCATGGGCAATATACAGTAGAGTGGCTAGTTAGAAACCAGAGCACCTGTAGAGAACCCATACAGGAACAAACTCCACTCTGGCTTGTTTGAGTCAAAACCAGGCAGGTGTGAGGCAGTCATGATGCCATCAAGATATTATGATATACTTACAAGTTCTAGTGTAAAATAATCTTACATTGTGTGGTGCAGGAACAATATGAAGGCAGAACCTTTTCTTGTAGGGTAACTTTTCTTGTCTGAATTTTTGACCTGTTGTATTTAATATATATTTTTTGTGTTTTTTCCTTGTTCTTGGTTCACTCACTATGCCTCAGAGGAACACAGAGACCAATGTTTCCTTCATGCAGTTAATTGGCTGTTTCTTGCCTCTTTCCAGGGCTGCCCTATAAACACTCCTTTTTTCACATGCTCCGTTACAATCCTTTTCAGACCCATGAACAAAGAAGGATGACTCACAGCAGTGCTATGGAATACAAGTTGGGGCTTCAGAAATATGTCACAAGCTCTATTTTTTCCCCCTTAGCTCAAGGAACATAGGTATAAGGGTTTGAGAGGTCAGAATCAGGACTTTTGCAAATTTCAGTATCTTCAGTGAATAGATTGTACTGTCACATATTGGAGAAACCTCCGTTGGTGGGGCGATTGTACCTTTGAACTCAATGCTTCATAAAAATGGTTCTGTGAAATAGTAAAAGACCCAGGTCAGACTTCTCATTGTCTCTGTTTGAAGCTTGGACTGAGACCTATCTCCTGCAAAGTATGACAAATTGCTTCTGCTTCAGCAAGATGAACAAACATAGTGCAGTGGCTCTGTGATTAAATATGGGTGTCTGGTATCCTCTGTCTGAGCAAATATGGACATGTCCCTATCCATGTCCTTTATATATATATATATATATATATATATATATATATATATATATATATATCACACCGCAGTCTGATCTGGTGGAGAATAAAGTAAAAAATGAAAAACCCAGCAGACTGTTCAGTGTACACATCTAGTTATTTAGAAGTTAATTTATTGAAAGCATTGCCTGTTCTCATAAAATGTAATCTAGTGCTGGCACAGATGGAGGGAAAAGTGTAGTTAAAGGCAAATGAAGGCTAGAAGTGCGGCTTTCACATAAGTTTTACCAGCCTTCGTTATGTATTTTTGATGAGCACAATGCACATACATCACTGTTTCTTTCCAGGGACTGAATAAACATCAGTGGGAATAATTCATTTGTCCCAAAGAGAAGAATGAAAAATTGAAAACAGAGTGGTATTTTTAAAACAGAGTATTAAGATTAGAATGAACAAAGAATAGGCAAACAATTAAATGTAGTTTGAATGTTTTCTGTATTTACTGGTCGAAAAGTTTATTAAAAACAAAACAAAAAAAAAAAAAAAACAGCACATATTTGTATATTTAAATACCAGATGGTTGGACTCCGACAATGGATTGCATATGGTAAATCTTGCAGTGCGTGTATGATCTGCTGGGAGAGCATGTGAAGCTGAACAAAATTGCAGTGAAGGCATTGAATTTATTGTGATGTAACAATGTTGGAAGTATTTTAAGGAACACATTTTTCTTTGTATTCCATGTTTTAAGTTTTAAGCCACACACAGTATTTTAATGGTTCTACTATGAAAAGTGAAACTTTAAAGGGGTGCCCCAGTGATTAAATATTGCAGTTTCACAATTATATATTTAAAAAAAAGAATGGTGATGTGTATGATATGTATGATATGTATATACCTAGTTATATTGGCTAAATTTCAACAACACCGATATTCTACAGACACTCTAGCAGCTCTGTATCACATCATCAGTGTTATTAGACTTTAGAAAGCTCCCCCCCAGGGCCACAGAAGACATTATACAACAGTTTTTTACAGGCTGTGTAATACCCCTCAAACCCCATTAAAGGAATGATAGAGTTGAAGAAACATTTTAGAATCATGAGATGAAAACAAATGAAAAATAAGATGACTTGTACAAATAGAAGTTTCTGTGTTCACAGGGTTCAGAGACCTGGGAGTATGAGTCTTCTATAATGCAGAGCCATACAATTAATTTTATTAAAATGATCAATCTCAGTTAATTTTATTTCAGTTGACTCAAGTCTGTAGTATTTGTATTTGAACAAAACCAAGCACCCATTTATTTGCTGTGACAGCAATGATTCTGCAGTGTTTGCTTTGAGATGACACATGCACAAAACCAACAAAGCAAGGGAACAGATAAGAAGTAAAACTTCAGAGAAGTACATCAATGATGTGAATGTTTGTCACTTTCAAAATGTGTAATCAAATTCTTGCTAAAGTCAGAGAATAAAGAAATGTATACAATGTCTAAACAGAAACTTTGTGTCAGCATTGAAAAACAGCTCTTGTCTCCGTTGTGTGCAACGTTTTTGTGTTGAAAAACAGTGAAAGTTGTCTCTACCCACAGCTGCACCTTGGATCACAGAAGGCATGTTATTGTGGCATTGTTTTAGCTGTGGTTTCCTTTCAATACTTGACCTCAGGGTCTAGTGGAAGTTGGCATGTATACCCTATTTAAACCTGGTGTTAAAATGAGTCTGTATATCTTATCCAGACCAGGAAAAAATGTTAATGCAGGTGAAAATCTACAGTTGTGGCCAAAAGTGTTGGTACCCTTATGCTGCATTGAAACGATGCTCTGTTCTTCCTGAAAACTGTCAATGAAGACCTCTTTTGTCACACAGACCTGCATACCTTTGGTTTGCCATTGAATCAAACAAAGAAGCTAAGTTCTTGCTTAGAGGAAAATTGATCCCCAGATTGAACAGAAGGATAGTTTGAATAGTGGAAAAAGAACCAAGAAAAACTCCAAAACCTCAGCTGACCTCTTGGAATTCAGTCACCATATGTCATTTTCTAAAAGTGGCTTCCATGGGAGAAAACCCAGAAAGACCCCACTTTTGAAAGAGAAACATAAAAAAAGCTCAACTGGAGTTTGGTAACATACATGTTGACAAGCCACAGTACCTCTTGTGAGAATACCCTTTGGACAGATGAAACAAAATAAGAGATTTTTGGTAAGTCACACCTTCTCTCAGGGGAAGGAAAAAAAAAAAAGCTTTCAAAAGAACTAACCACCATCCCCACTCAGGTACATTAGGTACATTATGGGATTGCTTTGCTACATCTTGCACAGGGTTCCTTGAATCTGTGCAGGGTGCAATACAATCAGAAGATTACCAGGGCACTCTTCAGTGAAACATACTGGCCAGTGTCAGAGGGCAGTGTCTCATTCACAGATCATGGCTCGTCCAGCAGGATAATGACCCAAAAACATCTAAAAGCAGCCAAAAATGGATAAGAAGAAAATATTGTTCTGGAGTGGCCTGCTATCAGTCCTAACATGAATCTAACTGAATCTATGGGAAGAACTGAGAGTCACAGTTGGGAGAAGGCCGACATCAAATCAGAGAGAACTGCAGCAGTTTGCTCAGGGAGAATGGGCCAAACTACCAGCTGAGAAGTGTAGAAGTTTCATTAAGGGCTCCAAAAAGTGCTTGATTGTGCCGATTGCCTCAAAAGTGCAACAAAATATTATGTTAACGATCTTATTTTTTGTATACTGCCATTTCAATTGTGTTATTTAAAATAACGTCTTATATGAACAAACATATTGTGTCCGCGATACTAAATATGGAAGAGAGAGCAGTGAATGTCAATTACTTTTGTCAGTTGCAACTAATTTCAGAAAAAACTGTTGTTCTTTTTAAAGTCCATAAGCTTGGATGTTTAAATAAGCAACAGTAGTTGTTGAAGTCTAAGGAAACTGGTGCACTGTGCCTCTGCTGGTTTATCTTCTGGGAGAATACCCTGGGATGTTATATATATATATATATATATATAATTTTCTTATGATGTCCATAATTGCTCCCAGCTCATGGCTTAATTTAAATAAGCAGAACTCATTTTGAGAGGAAAATCAAGAGGATCCTTTTTGTACAATGAACAGTGGGTACAGTATATGTCAATTATCTTTCCTTCTTTAATGTACTTGCGTGTGTGTAGTGTTAACACAAAAGGTAATTCCAGCTCCAGACCCTGACCTGCCTGTGGATGAGACAGAAAAGAAAATTCCCTTCAGAAACAGAAATATTAACACAGATATCAGTATTGAACTTAAATACTAATTTAACACTAAAGTTCCAATGTGAGACTTTTATAAAGCTATCCGTAGTTGGCTGAGTTAAACACCATTAATTCAAAGTATGGATACAGTTATTCTGAATTCAGTCTCAGGAACATTTCTTCACCTCAACTCCTCTCTCTTCTCTTGTCTCTCTTTTCGCAAATCTTGTGATTTTGCTGCCTCTCTGCACATAATGAGTTCAGGGGATTTGCATCAGAGTTTAGTCTGACTTTTCACCTCTGGACCAAAGTGAAAAATCATGGAGTAGTCGGCGAAGGTACAGTGCTGCATGTGTGTGAGAGAGAGTGAGAGAGTTGGAGCTGATGTGACGCATCTACAGTGTTTTGATGTGTGTTGATGCAGTTGCCTGTCAATATGCCAGCTACTATAATCCTTTAAAAAGATTAGGATTAATGGCCCTTGGGCCTCACTGAATGCTCCACTTGGAAAGATGAATACTTATGAATGAATAAACATTAAAGTAATCAGTTAGCATTTGTTTTTCTTATGTTTCAGAGCAGGGGTCACAATTAAGTTTGGCCAAGGACCAGATTTATAAAGCACCGTTCACTGCAGATTTTTATGTTTTTGTTTGATTTATTAACAAAAACATTTTTTCTCCTAAATGTCTAATCATTGAAGATTCATTGGATGCTCTGATGCTTGAAATAGTTTACAGTTAAAAGATTTGACTGACAGCAGACATGTTATCTTTCATCAAAGCTCCACACCTTCTCTCTGTTTAGGAGTCTTTGTTATTTAGTAAGTATTATAAATATGTATTATGGAAGAAAAGCAATGTTAATATATTTTTTATTTAAATGTTAGATTTTTGCCATATGCGGCCAGCAGAAAAAAGTTGTCATGTCATCAGCTCATAATGTTGCAACTTTTACACATCCAACAGACATGGAACGAGATTAATGATTGTAAGGTCACTATTTGCTCTCTGTTTAGCTCTGATTTGATTTCTCCCAACTCCTGAGAAAAATACAGGATGTGGCTCTTTAGTTTCTTGCTTTTTCACCATGTTTACTAGTCATTTGTCAGCTTTGTCTGTCTGTCTTTTGATGCTAGGAAGGTAAGCTTTTTGTTCAAAACAGATGCCTGCTGCTTCTGGAAAAGGTTGATGAGAGCACTGAGAATAAACCAGCAGTTTATCGCTGTTTGTGCTGAACCTGAAAGCTGAAGTGAACTCCAAGGAAGCCTTGAGATAATTATCTGTGACTGTACCAGCTATTAACAGGCCACACATATGATAAAATGCCTTTGGTTGCCATTTAACATGCATGTTGGTATGGTAACATCAGCATTCAGCTGAATCCACAAAAGTTGTTGCAACATTTTTAATCCATCCACCTACTTTTTTTCTGCTTTGACCTCACAGGAGCAGAATGTTATCTTAAACTTAATGTATTTTCCATCAGTGCAACTACAAAAATCAGTCCTTGCTAGGAAGGAGAGTCCTATGTAATTTCTTCTTTCATCAAACATAATTCAAATACAATTCAAAGACTACCTCCAGTGCTTGAATTAATGATTTCCCTTTCAGCTTAAAATTAAACCACGCTGTTTCACACACTTGTCACAGCCGGTGACTGCAAATGGAGTCAGAAGTTCACAGCTTCAAAAATGTTCACTGCCTGCTGTTCATGTGAGATGGCATCAGAGATTTAGCCACAACCCTGGCCAGTTCACTTTTTGCCAAATGAGGCTGATGGTACAAGTAAGGCAAAGCATCAAATGCTAATATTAGAATGCTTGTAGTTCATATTTTTGGATTTAATGCCTTCTTTGTAGAGCTGATTTTGCAGTTGGTGCATTTACAGCATGTAAGTAATGCGATTACTCACCATTCTTGCCAGTAACCTGATTACAGAGATGTCTAACCTCTTTCAGTTTTAGAGATTAAGAATTACCCAGCTGACATAGGTAGATTTATGCAGCACCCTGACTTATAGAAAAGCAAATATGTAACTAAGTTCAACCGAGTGTGTGCAGGTGCATGGAAAGGATCAGAGGAAAGGGAAATGATTGTTGTGGAAGTAGTGTAGCAGAATGAAAGATCATTACTTGTGGCTGTGCCTCACTCCATGCGGAATAATTCAATCCAGTGTCACACTTGAACTAAACAATACTGTATCCTCCTCTTATAAAATGAACAGTTGAGCTACTAAACAGTGTTGTTCCCTCAACAGAAACAGTGTTTGTAGATAACAAATAAAAACCTCTACTCCCTTAAAGTGAGTGCATCATATCAGTGTCATATCGTCTGTGTTTTTGGGTTGCATGCTCTGATGGTGTTGGTTAAGGCAAGTTCATGGTCTCCTTAAAGGACTGTTGCAATGACTGTTCCTGTTTCCATGCAACAAAGCAGATTCCCCCCCCAACACATGACAATGTTTGATTTTCTCTGTCATGAAACATTAAAGAGTTTGCCCCTGCGATTTATCTTTCTTATACTTCTTCTTTTACTGTTGTTTTTGCAGAGACATTCATGGTGCCAGGTGAATGAACCAGTATGAGACATATATTTGGCTTTATCTGAAACGTCTGAATGACTACTGGAGAGATTGACATGAAATCTGGGAACACTCGGGATGAATTGTTATGTCTTTGGTAATCCCTTATTTTGGGATTATTAGGTGCTAATTCTCTGTAATTTCCTGACTTTTAAAGGTGTATGAAACTTCTAATAACAGGCTGTAGAAATCTGTGGTGTTAACATTTTCTTCATTTTGGACAGTCATATCATGATGATGGTTGTTTGGCCAGGAAAAGACATTTGACAGGTGTTAATTCAACTATATGTTCATTTTGTAGGCTGCGGTTTGTGGCTCTATAATTTTGAAAGTCAAGCTTCAGTCCAGGATTCACTATATACATGTAAAATGTGATGGACCATTTAAGATGTCATTGAAATATGAAACTGCTCTGTGTACTAATCAAGAATAATTTTCCTGTGGCGGCCCGCCGCTACAAAATATATATATTGCGGAAACACTGTAGACAAAGATGGCGTCGTAGTCACAGCTCAGTTATCTCTCTTGCCGGCCTGTTGACACTGTTAGCCACTCTTAACTCGTCCTATCACCGGTAGTAGCTTCTCGCGACTAGCATACATCTCTCTCTTGACAGCAGAGCAGAGAGAATTAGAGTGACTCACACTGCCTACGTTGTGCTGTCACTCTGCCCTCTGGTCATTTTAAGACAAGATGTAGTTGTAAAGTTTACAGCCTGTCTCTCTGTTGTTCCTGCAGTGCTGTGTGTGTGAACTGTGAGGTAGCTAAAAAAAAGTGTAATGACACGTCCTACTGAGACTCTGTTGTAGAAATAATCGCAGCCTTTGCAGTTTTCAAATCACGATTGCGGTTCAATTCCGATAAATCGTTCAGCCCTACTCCC
Source organism: Lates calcarifer (assembly GCF_001640805.2). Taxonomy (NCBI): domain Eukaryota; kingdom Metazoa; phylum Chordata; class Actinopteri; family Centropomidae; genus Lates; species Lates calcarifer. Next base: position 5,018,409 of record NC_066856.1, on the reverse strand, counting down.
TAGCTACCTGAAATAATCACAAAAGCCAGTTTTGAACTCACCGCTTCCGCCTGGACTGCCTGGACTGATATGAATGCTGACTGAAATAACGTGTGATTGTGGGCTGTGGTAACATGCTACTGGATGACACCGTGGATGTGTTAGCAGCTGCCCTCCAATTAACAGCTCTAGCTCATACTATGAAAGCTCTGAACTGGAATGAATTGTGGCAATGACTCAACTGCTTTTACCTGAGGAGCAGTCCACTGTGGTAGAGAAATGATCTAGCATTGTGTGTAACAGATCATTTCTCTGTACAATGGGCTGCTCGAACCAGTATTTATCACATGTGTGAATCATCTTGCTCTAAACAATAGGCAAACTCACAGTGTAATTAGCTCGCCTGCTGTTCACTTCTGTTAACTTTTAAGTTACAGAGATTTAACCAAATTCATGTATAATGGAACAAGTTGTGTTTTGTCTTTTAAATCAAATAGTTGCTCTTTTGTCTTGAGTTTTACTGGAACCTTGGCTAACCCCATTTAGCATCTGATTGTCTCTCTCTAAAAGATATTTGCATTTATAGACGTCTCCTCTTTGAATTCCTGCCATAGTACTGCTACTTGGAAATCTCTTTAGCCCTGTGTTGCCATGGCAATTCAGCTCCAGTGAGCTGGTGAAGGGTATAGCCTACATATGTGTGTGTATGTATGAGTGTCTATTCAGTTGTGCCAAACCAAAAGAGACAAAAGCATGACAACTGAAATGACTGAAGAGATAATCTGTAAAGTGTTGCCAGTTTCTGCCTAAATTCCTGGCACCCTGCTTTCCCCACTTTGTTGACAGTTATTTGTGGGTATTTTACAGGTGACTCATGATGGTGGATTAATGGAGACCCTGAGACTTCTCACAGCCCTACAGCAGTGGGGAGGGCGCATTAATCTCTCAGCATTAAAGCCTCTTGAGCTGGTAAGTGTTGGTAAGATGCAGGCTGGGATCGAAGAGGAGGAGAGTAGGAACTTCTGTACCAAAGTTTGCAACTTCCCTTCATAATTGGATAAAGGATATTACTTACATGCTAACATCATCATCATGCACTCTCCACATTCCATTTCCACAGTTGCACCAGATTTCAGTTTGATATGCATGCTGTACTAAGGCTCCACAGCACAATCGATAAGCAGTGTACAGAGGCGCCCCTTTGTGTACCAGACTTGTCCAACAAACCTTAGCCACCATTTTCCGAGTATTAAAATACTGTATATGTGAGCACAGAGAGTAGGAGAGAGGCAACCAGATAAAAGGGCTGAAAGTGGCTGATATGAGGCAGAATGGAAATATGACAAAATTACTTAATGAGTATTCAAATTAGTATATGACCTCTACAACAGTCTTAAGAGAAACCAACTGGACTTGTGTGGACTGACTGTAATGTAATGACAGAAAAGATTATTTTCTGTATTACTTCTATACACAAACATGTCCTGTTTTACTACATAGTATGTTTAAGTCCCGACTTGTAATTTGCGGTGGATGAAAGCATCCACCAGATGAATAAATGTAAATGTGATGCAAATACAATTTTGTTTAGAAAAAACAAACAAAAAACATTGAATCAACTCGTGGGAAGGTAGTGATATTATTATATATTATTATTATTATTTTTTTTAAACACTAACTATATCTGTTACTGATACTTACTGATATGTGTACTTTTGCAGCATTTAGCGTCACTTTCCTTCAGTGCTTTCTCCTGCACTGCGCTATTTATCCATTGATTTTGCATTTTTAACATTGGCCTGACTCTCTGGGCCAGTCAGCTGGTCAGGCCACCGGGAATCGGTGCTTCCGACGGCCAGCCTGAGCCTGGCCACACAGCATAAGCTTGTAATGACTGACCTACCTGCTTGTTTCAAAATAGTACTCCTCTGAATATTTGTCTTTAAATATCAAATCTTTACTGCCTGTAGGTTTGAAGTTCATAATTTGCTGAGGATGACAGCTGCATTCACAGCATTCAGAGATTTCCAATTCTGACTTGGATCTTGTGTCAAGGCAAAAAATATAACATCCATAGAAACTTGTCAAAACACTCTTACAGCATCACTTTATTTGCCATTGATCCCTATGCTCAGTATGTTCCTTGTTTGCAGCACAGGAGCTACGTGGAGGCAATAGTACAACACAGAAAAAAGTGTATTTAAATACTGTGGAGGAATTATGAGGATTTGGAACTTCATCAAAGCACTTGCTTGCACTGTTTGACTATATTTAACACCACTGAAGTGTTTCAGAATGGGTGAGAGTCAGACTTTTGGACCTCAATGTGCACATGTGTCCACACCAGGAGAAGCTGTAGACATATAGCACATGAGTGTATGTGATCCTTAAAGGGGGTTGCACACTGGAAATGATTCAGCCTGATCACTCATCCGTCCTACAACCTGCTGTTACACTGCAGAGGGTTACTACTAGAGTGGAACTGTTATTACAGTAAAGGTTGGATATCAGAGGACACATGTACAGTGGTCTGACCAAGATTGCTGCAGCACTCAAACAGACGTTCCCCTTTACTCCTAACACATCTTTGAGTTTTGGTTTTGTATAAATTTATCATCTGACAACAGGTTGCCCTCTTATGTGTCCCGATGACATCAGCATGCAGCATGCATGAAAAACCTGATTTAGAAATAAAACCCTTCACTAAACCTATCAAATCAAATTAAAGAAAAAAAAAAAAAGAGAAATCAGTTCATTATACCGAGGTACACTGTTGTAATGAAAACATTAAAGTCTGATGAAAGATGACTTTTTTTGCCTGGTTAGCTAATAAACAATGACAAAATGGGAATCCTGTTTCCTGGAGACGTTAATAAAATGGCTTCATTTCACAAGGTGAGATCTTTAAAACAGTCAGAGACTCATTTCAGCTCAATTAAATCTTCATCAGGACTGAGTGAGGACAGGAAACAAGGCTCCTTAACCACTCCACTGTCTACAGTTCAGTGACAACAGTAGTCATTACAGACAGAAATCAAAGAACATTTAAATGTAAATGAGAAAAAAAGAAGTTCTCTGAGGACAAAAAGAATAGAAGAAATAATTTACAGTGAAGTAGTGACTATTGAGAAAGACGAGTGGTCCTCACTGTTTGGAGTTTGTGTCCTCTGAGTGCTTCAGTCCTCCAGCCTAAAATTAGGTAGGTCTAATAAACTCTAGTTTCAGGAAAAGAAAAAAAGGGACAAGAATCCATTCATATTTCTCATATGTTGCAAATGAGATAAAATCATGAAATTATATTTAAACTTCAGATCCTTCCATCTCATTTATTCTATGATAGGAACAGTTATTGTCTTGATTCAGTCCAGTTGTAACACCCAGCAACTTCATGGAGACACTGTGATACTACAGAAAAGAGAAGTGTCACTTCACATGATTCATTTATTGCTCATTCCTCCTTTGAAAAGGCAGCGCTCGGACCTGTATACGGCCACAGGCTGTGAGTACAGCTGCAGCTGATCTGCCTGGCTGTTCTGGATGAAGCTCGGACTGCAGACATGTTTATTCCTGATTATTGCTGCATTTAACACCCCTAGCCTCCACACCCTCCACAGCCTCCTCACTTTTGGGTACACTTATTCCCGCAGAGGTGCAGAGTCATGCAATATGAACATAATTCCTGGGGATATTGGGCTGAGATTGGATCTGCTGTGGATGCACCTGTAATGCGCTATCTCAGCCAGGAACCAATCAATAATCACTAATGTGTTCCAAATAAAGCAGTAAGGCTTTTAACCTCACCAACCTCACATAATCACATCATTGTCATCTTGGCCCAGGTGTTTGTAGAATGTTTTTCATTGCTTTGTTTTCCCCAATTATTTCTACAGCATTGCTGGATATAACTTGTGTTCATATGTCATGAGATTGGAAGCTGTAATTACTGCCACTGGGAAGCATTTAGTGACTTTATGTGCAATAAATTTGCAAATCGTTGGATCTGTTTAAATTATTTTAAAATCCAGACAGCAAAAGTGCTGTAAATATAAGTAGACTTGCAACATGTCCTGAAAAACAAAACAAAACAAAACACATGTGTAAATAAACTTTTTTTGAATCCATCAGGATTGAAACTGATGAAACTAGCTGAATACATTTTCCATGTATTCACACTTTGTTCCACCTGTAGTATCCTTATCTAAGCAGTGCTGCACATATTAAGCAGGTGTGAGCTGTTAGCTTTTGTTGTCTTGTCTCCTCTGACTTTGTGGCATTAGCTGGGTTCAAATGTTTCTGCTGACTCACACACCTGCTCGCTGTAGATTATTAAGCCTCTTTAGCATCATCATTTTCTTAAATGTCTTCTTATATGATTACAAAGTGTATTTTACTTTTGCTTCATACACCTCTCTGGAGTCTGTCTGTTCATGGAAGCCCAGAGCATGTTTACTTCTAGTAACATAACTTTATTATTTATCATGTAGAGACAATGTGGAATATTTTTTACTACCTTGAACTGTTGGGTAATTATATTTTGAGTGATTATGACTAATACTTTGTAAATGCTGATAGAGGCCTGCGTCATTTCTCTTGTATTTTGGGTTCCTGGTAGTGCTATTTAAAATGATGAGTCAGAATTACAGCTGAATTTGTGCTGTAAACAAAGGATACAATGCATGTGGGGTAAGAACAGAACAAACAAAGAGAAATGAATGCATAGAGAGTAGAAAATGAACAGAAATTAACTCCAGATGCAATGTTCCAAGGCCTATAGAGTAATTTCAGCAGTAACAACAACATGAAGTCAGGTAAAAGAAATGTGGAGATACAAACAAAGTGAATGAAACTAATTGGCATCTCTAAGAAGTGGTTTTTCTCTCTTTCTCTCTCCATCTTCATTGCGCCAATGGTAAACAATAAAAATAAAGCCAACAGATGGTCTACTAAACTATACAAGTTTTTGTTTAGTTTTCACAGCCAGACAGTAGACTGCACCCTCAGGGAATTTAAAACAATCAGACCTAAAAATATTTAGATTGACTTTTTAACTTCACTTACATTGACCGTTCAAAACTTTTTCTAAAGAGAGATATATGACTTTAATTAAAAAAAGCAATGATGTGGAACATCATCTAGTGCACACACAACAATGCATTTTCAGTCTCTGTTTTGAATGGAACAAACAAAAGAAGAGGTGAGCCACATGAGCAGTGAAAGACACCATGGCTGAAAATGGAGCACAGAACATGCATGGACTGATAAATGAAGATCAGTGTAGATAACAGGTTTTCAAACTGTGCGGAGAGTTGAAGAAGAGTGGCAGAGCTACAGCTGAGAGGTAAAGATGCTGGGTGAAATTGGAGAGGTGACAGGGACAGGTGTATCCCAGTGCTCTACAAACAATGACAAATTAGTTACTGTAGGTAGGCCTGCTGATTTGGCCCGCTTGTTGTGTCAGAAATAGTACTCTTTGCCTGTCATAACTCAGCCAAATCTTAACACAAAAAGATGACAAACATACTCTTAGATTCAGCATGACTTGTTCTTTGCAAGACTGACATTTCTGATGTAACCACCAAAGACCTTGGCTGAGAATAATCATGTTTTGACGTTGTTCTCAGTATCAGAGTAATCCAATAATAGCATGTTTTTAAAGGTGTCACACAAATAGGGGCTTAAAAATGGGACTCATTGTTGGGTGTTTTGTCAAACTTTATGGTCAAACTCTGAAAACTTCTGGTGGAGAAGCACCACAGTAATGAACCCTTAACCCCTCACCAAAGACAGAAACTAAGAAAAGTTTTTTTTTAAGACAACAAAACAACAAAAAACAATTACTAACAATTTTTTTTTAATTGATCCTGGTTCATTGTTAGTGAGTGAATGAATAAATAATCAATAATTGACTTTATGGATCATAAAAAGCAAAGATCTTTTGAGCAAAGATCTTAAGATGAAAAATGTATAATTTCTTTTTTTGCATTGGAATACAGATCTAAAAAATGCATCTAAAAACACCACAGGGCCGAGTACATCACATCAAAGATGGAGCAAAAAACAACTTTAAATAATAATGCTACTGTTATTTTTTTCTTTTATTGTCAATAAATTCCATGAAAAGACCAAAACCAACAATGTCTTAGTCCTCACCTCAATACTTTATTACATCTGTACCTGGTCTGTGACCAATCCTGTCTCCTAGAAGTTATGTCTATATACAACTAACCTGCAGCAATAACAACAACTATGTTTAGTAAGAAATGTACTTGCTGACTGGATTATATAGGAACCAAGGTTTGTATCCAGAGTCCTGTCTTTGGTTTAAGCAACAAAAGCACTTTGGTAAATGTTTTCAATAACCTTTACCAAATATTATGAGTGCCTTAACGAACCATAAAAAAGGCTAACAAAGCTGTAGTCACTACAAGTGGGTATCATACTGCAACATCACAGAAAATAAATATATCACCTGTGAACACTTCATTGATACGTTCAGGCTTTGGATACAAACTCAGTACTTGTTAGCAGAAGACATTCATTTTTGGTTCTGTATATGACATTTGCTGACAACAAGAAAAATATAAAATGTTACCAGACTTATCCTTTAAATTTCAAGAAAAAAAATCTCTTCATAAATGTTCTCAGGATTACTTTAAGAAAAAAGATGACTCATACAAACGAAATATTCTTGTGAAAAACCTTGACATAAATAAGGTTTTATCGTCAGGTTCATGGGTAGATGCTAACAAATTCTCCCTGTTAAATAATTACTTTGTATTGCCATCAAGATTTGATTCACCTGCAGGAACTGTGTTACCATAGCAACTTTACCATATCCCCACATTATTTTACCTCACCAGAAGACTCTATCATATGTTTCTTGATAAAGTTCAGTGCTTACGCAAGTGAAAATCTGAAGATGAAAAATATAGAATATAGATGAGTGTTCGTCCTGAGCTTGTGTGTGTGTATATATATATAATATATATATATATATATATACACACACCACACACACACACACAGAGCAACATAACTGTTGCCGCAGGGGGTTAGGACAGTTTAGTCTTGACATGAAGGCAGACAGTTGTGTTTAGATGGAGAAGATGAGAGGGTTTAAACTGATGTTGAGCCATCAGAGGCATGTGTGAGACAGCGTTCTTCACAGAGACAGCCTAAAGGAAATACATTCAGCTGGAAAAACAGTTGAAAGAAGAATTAGCGTTGCACTGTCTCGCTGTATGTGCAGAAGTAAGTCTTGTTTGGAAGTGAGCAGTGGGTTCAGGAATCCCTCCTGCCGAGGGTTTAATAGGCAGAATGTTGAGGAGACTGGCAGCATCCAGCGCTCCCCAATCTGACAAATCGCAGGCCTTTTCTTCTGCTGTCTGAAAATCTCCTATGAAATGGCTGGCAGCTATTCAGATGTCGTTAAATGCCTGTGGCTTGGCAGTCCACTATTCCATCATGCTGATCGGATGGAGAGATGGGGAGTTTGGAGACAGAGGCATACAGACAAAGACAGAAGAAGTGCTTGGAGTTCCTAATAGTATCAGTTTAAGTTCACAGGGAAGTTCAGCCTTACAGTCTTGACTGAAGCTAAGTAAAGACTTTTTTTTTCCCCTAGCAAAGCTGATTGGCTGACACGCATGATCTTGAACCATTTCCAATCCACAGCAACACATGCAATGCCCAAACAAATGTAGACATATGGTTGATTTTTTAATCCTTCTCCTCGGTTATTAAATGATTAAATATACATGTGTGCTTCTTGGTTTAGGCGCCGTTTAATGATTGGACCACTGTGGCATGAAGTGCCTGTAGTAGTACCAAGTTAACGCTAAATAGCTATGACTTGCATACTGTTAGGCAGCTCAGGAAGCATAAATAATCCAACAGGACTCTGCCCAATGATGCTGCAACATGTTTTACAGTGTGTGTACCCAGCATGCCACAAGTAATGCAGCCTAATCAGGCATTCATAAAGTAATTAGTTATGAATGACATGAAGTATTTATAAGTGACCATGTAGATGTTTCTGAAATGATTGAAAGATTAGTATTTTATTCATGGATGACAGACCTAATGCTCATAAACCAAGAAAGCAAATGTAAACTGTACATTTATGATAAATTAAGGGTGGATGCTTCACCAGTTAATTAGTAATTGCAATTTATAGCATCATTCAACTTCAAAATCGTTGTGATGGTACACTGACTTTATAATAGGGAGAATGGTGCCTCTTTCATTCCCAATCTGTGTCCCACTCGTCTGTTCTTGTGCTATGTATATTTGGTGAGCGGGTATGATCTCCTGTGAGAATACCTGATTCAGTTAAAGTCAGCGGCTCAAACTGCCTGGAGACTTTAACTCATCTCCGCGCTCATCTCCAATATTTAGCAAGGAAACTTCAAAAATATGAAGAATTATATATGATGTTTGTTGCAGTGACAGTGCTTCCTGCTCCAGAAACCAGGGTGTTCAGTGAGTTGGAGTTCACAGTCAAAGCTTCAGTCAAGCAATTGATAATCTTTGTTTTCTGTACCTGAATACTGCTGTAACTGCTCAGACTCAGAGCCCAGAAGAACTAATTACCACTGGTGGCTGCAGGGGGCACTGCTGAGCAGCTAAAGTTACGCAGTTACGCAACCCTCTCCTTCTTTCATGTCAGTCAAGAATAACAATATCTATCTTTGATAGTTTGATGCTGCTTCTCAGGTTATTTGAAGGGATGGCCAATTTAACATTAATATGACATGCTTCTTCATTTTGACAGTTGTGTCATTTGTTGGGATTGTTATCAGCTTCACTTATTGATTTCCCTACTTTTTAAAATCACGTTTCTTTTCAGAATAGAATACATTTTGTTACTTTGGCTGATGTTTTATAGTTTGTAGCAACATAACGTACTCGTGTACTGTTGTTTATTAGAAGTGTTGGATCTTGTGCTGTATCCCAGCAAGGGATACATGTACCCTAAGGGTTACTTCTGTTGCAGGGTGTACATGCAGAACAATGATTTAGTTGTTAAAAAGGAAAAAAATGTGTAGTGTGAGGCTGATCTTAAGGCCAAAACATCCAGCTTCTACCACTGCCACTCCAAGAGGTAGTAGTACATTAACTATTCAAGGATTGGTATGTTTGGTATGAAAAATGTATTAGAATTATGTTTTTATTAAAAATAGGTTGAAATCTTACTCCACTAGCAGTTGTAAGAAAATAAAACTTAAAAAGTACATAAAAAATAACTGGATAATTTTGCAGCACAAGGGAACTTTCAGCTTCCCACTTTCATTTAACAAAATGCTGCTCATCAGTTCATATGAGATATACATAATGCATTTGTTTTACATAATTGCTGAATGAACACTATTAAAAGTTGACTCGATATTAGTCCTGAGTATTAGGTATTCAGCTTAATATGCATCACAAAAGACTCATTATAATAATATATAATTTGTACAGCACTTTTCAAAAAATGAGGTGTACGGAGTGCTTAAACAGAGTAAAGGGGGAAAGCTGATAGAGGGAAGGGTGACGTAAAAAACTGATTATGACAAGAAGGTCATTTCTTTATTACAGTTTCCTCTTCACTTTATTTGAGATTACTTTATTTGGTACTTTTTTTTTCATACAATGAGTCTTTAAATGGAACATTTAAAAATATTTTTTAAAATCAGCCTCTATAAAAAGATATGATAAACCGTTCCATGCCATGGCCTATCTTTAAGCTTTACTGATGCTGTGTAGCTAATATTAACATTAGAAGCTGCTTACTTAACCAGTATAGAAGAAATGTTGTGAGTTCAGCATCAAACTTCATTATTTTACTCACTGAAAGCTGTCTCCAGCAGTGGAGAGTGATGGTTGTTTTTTGCCTCTAGGTCTATCACTTCTTTTCTTCTACTGAAGTTAGCATGCTAACCAGCTAGCCCCAGCCTGGCTGGCCCGTCTTGTTACTTTCTGATAGCCACTCACTGTAATGTCCAAACTGCCTTAAAAGTAGGGCTTCTAAGAGGGCATACTCTGATGTCTTGTATGTTAAAGGCAACGACTGATGAAGCTCTTGGCAAGCAACCATCACCACCACCCACTCCCAGCAAGAAACCACATTCAGTGGCAGAGGAAACTTACAAATAACCAGGGACCCCGGTGTAACCACCCATGGCTATCACTGTATTGTGCAATACTCCCTATGGTTACTACTTCTGGTTTTAATAAAAGCAAATATCTTGTCATGCTATATAACCATCCACAACCCTGACCTCAACACCTTTATTTTCTGATTACTACATAAAGGGCACTGCTTCTTACACTGACACTGAACACACTGTAAATTGTGAAGTGTGGAATCATCCAATAGAAACACAATTACAGGGACACTGTGCTGTATAATTAGAAGAGACTGTTGTGTTGATTGAAGACATCATGAAGGATTGTATGGTTTTAAAAGCTCAGCAAGGTACCCTTGTAGTGCCTTGAAGGTAATTGAAATAATTTTAAAATCAATTCCAAAACAAATTGGATAGCGGTGTAATGAAGCTAAAATGATTAGTATTTTGAGACACCCTATTTTCAAACAGCAGATTATAAACTGTCAGTGTTACTTCTCGTGGTAAGCCTGTAACACTTGGCTGCATATTGTTAGTATGAAAAAGTACTGTGTGTGTGTGTGTGTGTGTGTGTGTGCAGGCCTGCAGAAAGGTGCAGTCATTTGAGTTTAATGGTGCAAATGTGTGTAGCTCTCCAATTTCTCTGTTAAACTGAGTGAGGCATTGGCTTCTTTTCTGTGTGCACTTTCTGACAGACGTTGACAGGTCCCATTGGGCTCTTTTACAGTGCTGACTGCTGACAGGAACATGGTGGAAACGAAACAAAAAGGTTCTCTGTAGCTCCCCATGTGATTTCTATTCTGCCTGTACCCATACCTGGCCAGGGAATGATGTGCACCCCTATCAAACACATTCCCTGTGATTGACTGATCTCAGCTGCCAGAGACGGATTGAATGCTGCACCACAGTGAAGGCAGCTATTACAAACTCAATGAAAATATGCTCAAAAAAGCTCAAATCTGCATCTGCTTTGTGCAGAAGCTCTGACTGTGGCTGAATGCTGCTCATGGTATGATCTTGATGATCCTGCAAGCAGAATGTAAAAAAAGATTTGTCAAGACAACTAATTACATTCTTGAGGTGCTACACCAAGACAGCAGAGCTCAGCTGTTATCTTAAGAAATGTGACAAATACATGACATTAGACATCTCTCTCATTATCTTTAATTGCAACATTATTTAAAGTTCTGATGGTCCTTTAAAGGATGGAGAATGGCTGTTATTATGGCAACTAAACTGTGGTTAAGATGTTAGACGACTAAAACACTTGTTCATGGTTGAGGAAAGATCAGTGTAATGGATAATGTTTCATAATCACTAGCTTATTTAACGGTGTGGGTATCAGCTGACTGGTAACATGTGATCATATTAATGCGGGTGTGAATTGTACGAGTCCTCCAAATGAAACTACACAGTACCTCATGTATCCATGCTCTCCAGAACGACACATATATGTGTGTTTTGTAAGTTAGGGAAACATTATGGTTTGGGTTAAAATGACTACTTCATTGAGGTTAGGGGACCTTTGTTGTCAAGGTTACCAATTTACTACAGCCTCCTTCTTTGGACTTTGTGGCTTGATGACAATGTCACCTGACTTCCTTCTTTGCTCTTGTCATTACTACTACAGCTGCTAAGGGACTTTGTCACTTGAACTTAAACATATGTTGTTTTGTAGCACTTGGCAGTTTTACATTATAACCTGACATTTACATATTTATATTTATATGCTACAAAATTGAATCATTTCTCCCAGCAGAATCCTGATTGCTGTAACTCTATAACCACTTGCTATGAATGGCTGATACCTCAGGGTCCAGACAATGTCAGAATAAACAACTGTCTCAGGCGAGGATTTTGACCATGAGATAATGAGCTAATTAAGTTGTGATCACAAGATAACGGTTGACATGACAACAAGATCAATAGGTAGCGATCCTCATTTAATGGGCCTTAAATAAATAGTAACTCTGCTTCCCTGGTCTGTAACAATTGCAGCTAGAAAGGAGCAATTGAGATGAAAGAGTACCACCATTCTAACTGAGGCTCAAGAGACACCTCTTACCTTTTGCATATTTTGAGATTTCCTATGCTTTCCAACCCTCTGTGTAATTTATTTGCATATGATGTACAACCAGATCGGCCTGCAAGTCCTTGAAGCTAAGGAGGAGGACAATAAATAACATTATGTAGATGAACTTGCCCAGACTGCTTTTTAATTCAAGATAAATTTAGATAATGTTTGAACAAATAATACAAATATGGACAAGCTGTGACCGCATGGAGGCTTCCTCTAGCCCATTTTATTGCATAAAATTGCTTGGTAGCTCAAGCAGAACTCAAATGGCTGTTTAACAGTCTGCCTTGAAGAGTGGGCAACATCACTCTGGGCTTTGATAGAGGGAGAAGATGACACATTTACTCACTGTTTAATTTGGATTCACACTGCATTTTCACAGAATGCAATTTCCAAATGACCGTCTAGTGGCATGAAAAACTGTGCGCAGCAGTAAAAACAACACACAAGCTCATTTTGCCTTCTAATTTTCCAATCGTTTACCCCTTCCTCCTCCTTGGTTTTCTCAAAATGGAACTGTGCACGCACTGAGGACTTTCACTTGCTCTTGAAAATATAAAGTTTACTTTAAGTTTATTTTTGATCTAATATCCAAGCAGCGCTGGCAGTGATGCGGCGTGTTAAGTGGGGAGGCGGGGGTGAGAACATTTCAGAAATTTCCGCTTATACCTTTGGACGACCAGGAAAACCAGTCGGCTTATAAGTGAAAGGTTTAAGAGGACAGCATTTCGCTGATGGACGGGGTGGCTAAATGAAATCTCAGTCCTCTGAATAAGGGAAAAGATGGAGGGCTCAGCTAACTGACAGAGAGCCCAGGAGTGTCTGTAACCCAAAACACATTACAGAGCCATCAGACTGAGTGACACCCCCCTCACCCCCCCTCCCTTTACAGAAGCCACGATGAATGGCAACCCCTTGTTCTCCCTCTTGAAATGACAACCGCAGAATATCAAACGCCAATTAAAGAGGAGACAGGCACGGCTGGAGGAGTGGCATCTAATTCTCATCAATGTGATAGGTAGAGTTGGGGAAAAAAAACTGCAGAGAGAAGGGTCACTTTGAGAGGGTGATCTGGCCATTCTGCTGCGCTGAGATATTAAAAGGGAAAGGTGGTGCACAGGTGCTAATAGAAGCCACATTAGAGCTGCTGGGACTAAATCAGAAGAGAAAAGTGTACCAAATCTGGTGGCAGGAACAGGTGAACAGAAGTGTGTGTCTGTACGTGGCTGTGTGTTGTTGTTTTAGCTAGCTCTGTGAAAGGCAGTTACATTTTCAGAGTGAAGACGTTATGGCTGGGCCTCACTTCTTCAGAGGAGGTTCAGGACTTGTCTTTGGTTACACAGAGTTGGGCAATGCTGTGGTGTGGATTAATATAAAAGGAACAACAGCAACATTTAGGAATTAAACTGGTTTCCTTTCAAACTCACTTCATTACAGGATGGTCCTCCAAATATTAGCTCCAGAATAATGAATATCTCATGTCTGGCCATTAAGGATGAAGCTGGAGACAGGAGGGAAAGACCGGAAAATTTAGACAAAGCCAGGCTAGTTGTTAGACCCATCTTCCAGTCTTTATGCTAAGCTAAGCTAATCACCTCCGGGCTCTAGCTCTGAACCTAAAAGACAGACAGGAGAGCATCATGCAAGCTAGCAATATGTTTCTTTGGCACTGACATGGCCACATTCTTTTAAGCGTGTGTATACAGATGTGTCCCCAGCCATGCTGAAGGACCACCTACTCAACAGATGTCTAATTTTGTCTTGCCACAGTTTCATAATGACCTGAAATATTTTGACACTTCTCACATTGATTTATTTGAGAGTTTGTTATTCTTTTACTGCTTCCAATAAGTCAAATCTTATTTCATTGTAGAGCTGTGTGCAGCTCCTGCTTGCCCCACTCTCTCTCTCTCTCTTACAAAGACATTGACAGTGGACCTGTCTGACTTGCCAGTAACAACAATGCATTTGGTCTGTGCGAACAGAAATGGTGTTCATGTTTATTGCATATAGAGCAGGGAAGTGAGATCTGATGCATTCTAATGCCAGGTGTGTCATCTGAGATCTGATCACCCAAGATGCATGTTCATGCTAGGTATGGTGTTAAGGCCTTGCATTTGCATTGCATATATTTGTTAGTTGTATATGTACATAATTTTTAGGAGGTCAAACAAGGTACAGTCTGATGATAAGGCAACACTGGTCCTCGACAGAGATGGGCTGTTTTCAGGCTAAGCATATGCTGGATCTATCTCTAGATACACAGATGAAAATGATACAGTGTCCTCTGTTCATTTTCTTATTTGACTCTAGGGAACATTTTTCCGAAATCTTACTGTAGATTTTTAACTTAGACTTGGGTCCATGGCCTGTTTCTTCTTTTTTGTTTCTCTTTTTTTTTTTTTTTTTTTTTTTTTTTTAACTCTATTGGTTTTTGAACATACTAATATCAAAAAGCTACAAACTACACAAGATTAGAAGAAAAAGACTTACTATACGTTTTTATTTTATTTATTTATTTATTGGATGAAAGTGGTTCAGATGATGGGATTAAACATTGTTTAAGTGTTGTCTGATGGAATATGTTGTGATGGCCTGCAGACTCTAGCAGTGTAGTGGCATCTCTGCAATAAAGCCATTGTTTCTATATTATAACTGACTGGAATGAAAATAAGATCCACTCTGCAACTGAATTTTCCTCACAGGGTAAGGTTTAGAGTTATAGTTTCGGAATAATGTATTCACTGGATGATCCATTCAGGTGTATTTTCAATCCATTTTGGATCACTAGACTGTGCGAAAATGCTGAAATATCCATTTCTGATCAGACAGTCTGCGAATAAAGAGTGCTTAGTTCAAACTAAAACAGACATATTCTGACTGGGGCTCATGAACTCAGTGAAACATGAATGATGACACATTGCTGAATGGTTGCAGGGCTGTTTGCGGTTAATCATTGACCTGATTAGCCACTGGCCCTAAGGTCTATAGCTCATCTCGTTAAAATTAGAACATAATAGAATATGAATGTGGACGTAGACCAAGGCAATTTCCTCCTCCATCCAGAACTGTGAAAGTAGCATGAATCATTAGTGGGTTGAAAGCCTGGCAGTACGAGGCAGCCCAAGGCTAGTGCAGTAGTTTCAGTTCATCTGTAGACCAGAGGCTCATCTAAAACTCCTCTGCTATAGGCTGTCCTAGAGCTGAGGAATACCTTCAGATAGGTACGAAAAAGGTGGATGCAGTTTGACCTTTTTAAAATACCAAAATGTACCAGCAGCTTACTCACAAGTCATCATCCGCGAGTACTAACATGATATTTGGCCTTTATTTCATCCAAATGCTTGTTCTTTGTGCATATGTTAAAATAATCTTGTGGACTGGTTTCCAGTCCAAGGGTTGGGAACCTCCAATGGGGTTGCAAAATTAATCAAAGCAGTTGTGAGATGATTAGTCGAGTAAGAAACAAGAAAACAAAATTCAGTTACACGAAATGAGTATACATACCGTGTATGTATTCAAGGCTTTTATCTATCTTTGCTTTTTCACGTGGGGCAGTTTGGAAAATGGTAAAATTACTCCTCTGTTGAACTGCTCCCAAGACATAGACATACAACCTGTGACAAGGGGTCGAAAGTAAATATTAGTTTGAATTTAAAAGAATGCAAACTTGGAAGGAATAGCAATATTCAAATTTTTTTTCTCATTGTCACCAAATCCAATGAAAAGACCAAACCAGCGATGTGTTAGTCTGTCCTGCAGTACTTTGTGCCTTTCCCACCCTCTATGTGCCTCTCAGGTCCAAGCCCATACGCTCCCATTGTAGGTGTCAGGTGTAGCTTTAAAAATGTGTCATAAAAAGGCTCAGTGGTTTTCTTAAATAGTTGGTCTTTGTAGTTTTTAGCAAGTGTCACTCAAACAGGAGGAAAATTAGTCAAAATAATCCACAGTGTGTATCTGATAGTAAAGGAACATGTGAACCAGGACAACAGTGTAGTGCATTGTGATGTGATTTTTGGACAACAATAGAGCTCACAGCAATAAAACTGTTGACATTAAGTGACAGTCAGCAAGCTTTTTATGTTAGCTTGGTCACTAATTATTTCACAGTTTGTTTAAAAACATATTTTTACCATTGACTCCTGTCTCATAACTGTCTGCAAACGTTCTTTTTTACAGGGAGGAGGTTAATTATGATAGTTTTGACTCTTTGGCTCTCCGGCCTCTTGAAGGACAGCACTGCAAAGGCAATTTGCTACTGATGATGAACAAACACACAAACTGTGGCACTTCCACTGGAATGAATTAATTTTGCCACAAAAGTTGCCATTTTAAGTGACCCTGACGATGCATTCATGTGTTGGTCAGAGGCTCTGAAATCTGAGAGTTAGCTCCTGAACAATATTACAACTTGACATGTCCTGTTGTGCAAAATATCCACTAAAAAGCAGATGGTGAATTTCACTTTTTAAATTACTGATGCAGCTTTTCAGCAGCAGACTGTTGCTCTGTTTGTTATGCTTCATTATTTTAACTGTTCTTAATCATATTTCACTCACATACTTTGGTTTTGACATTGTCATTGTTTTCTTTTTACGCTGAGCAGATTTCAAATTTCAGATTGTCAAAGGTTCTATTGCTACTGCACTTTATATGTGATATAAACTTCTCTCTGTGAAAATACTTTCCATCATTTTCTGTATGCAAGGTTGGTAGACCCAGTAAGAGAAAAAGAGAATACTGCATTTAAAGGTGTTTTTCAGAACTTTTCCTAAACTTGCTTAAAACTTCAGATTTATCCTAAGATCAATTACTCCTGCTCTGTGAAAGTGTTATCATTTTGTCAGACTCAGATTTTTATCCTTTAAACTGAAGCACAGCTTGCTTTCTGAAGCTGAACATATATTTTTCAGCTTGTTACATGCCACATTTATTTTGGACTGATACATCTATGTTGTGCATATCTTCCATAATCCAGTAACACTTTATATTAGGCTACACTATCATCATTAACTAGTTGCTTCTTAGCATGCATATTGGTTCTTAGAATATAGAACCTGTGTGGGTTAATAAGTGTTAAACTACTAACACATTATTTATGATCCAGACCACACTTTAGAATAGGTAACATATTCTAAGTTACACAGGTTTTATTTAGACTTATTTGGACATTAACATTAACACTTTGTTGTCTTAAGAATAGACCATAATTATCAAGTGTAAATAAGGGAGAATTTCTTATCTAGTGTTACTGCTACCTTGCAAGGGCCATATAGGGCAAATGCATATTAAGATCAAAATTCACACACAACAGCCTCCTTACTTACTATCAATAATCAGTAATTAGGTGGTTATAGAGGGAAAAACTCTTGGTGTAATGGTGTAACTGTAGAATATGAGCATGCAGAATAAGGGACTAATATTTGTGCCTAATATAAAGAGATATTAACTAGATCTGATATTTCTATTGGATACTGTTTCCAACTGGGCCTTGAACTGATCAAAAACTCCCCAAAAATATTTGAAAAAATCCACATTACATAGACCAAAACAATGAGCTGAAAAATGTGTGCTAAAGCTGAGGGGAATTCTCTCTAGCAATTACAGTTTATATCCTCAATGTGTTGATACAACTCATATCTTTTTTTTGTTTTGTTTTTTTTTGTGAGACATAACAGCGAGATGGTCTGGTTCAGCAGCAATAACAGCAAAACATTTTAGTTACAATCTGAGCCTTTGAGATTTGACTGAATTGAGATGTCTACCTGCCTGTACAGCTGGCTACAAGACTCTCTGTTCATTTCATCCAAGTTACAATGGAGTGTTAGGAGGCAATATTTCATTTGTATCTCTTATCCATATAATCCAGAAAAGCTACTGAGTACGTCATTAGTGCATCAGACTGATTGAGAAGCATCATGTCTATGTCACATGTGAGGCAGAAAAAACACAAGAACTGGTGACACATGGAGCAGCAGCGCTGCCAGATTGAGACTGATTGAGTTGTGACTCTCCAGGCAGGAGTTATTGCCTCTGCAGACTAATTTATGGAATCTTGTTAAATTATCCTCATTGCCACTCTGCTGAGTGATTTAGACAGATAGAGAGCTTACATAACTGAAGGTCAATGATAGAAAAAGTACTCCACTTTAGGCCAGTAATTAAAAATTTGATTGCCAGGAGATGGTCATGTTTATTTTGAGTTTTACAAAGAGGGTTTAAGAAAGCATATTTGCAGAGGGTAAATTGGTTTTGCAGAGTTTTGGGACATAATTTCATGTTAATGTTGGCACCTCTGAATTGAAATACATGAAGATATGCAGACGTGTTTGAGAACACTGAACATTTTTGCTCAGTTTTCATTCCCTTCAAGTAAGCTAGGCCTCTCAAAAATGGCATTAGTTGGCATGTGAGTGGATTCATGTTTCAGGACATGTCCTGTGCAGAGAACTTAAATGTCCACCACTCTGGCAGAAAGGGCTAGCTAGGGGCTGGAGGGACAATCACATGTAAATAGAAAAAAAATAGGTGTTCAAAGAATGGAATCAGTACACGCTGTTTAATTACAATTTTTCATAGACCTACAGACTGACCACGCACACCCAATGAATGAATTTTGTTAATGATGACAGAAAACAACTGCTGACAGCCTTGTTTTTTCATGACAGATGAGATTAATGTGTCTGTGTTAAAACCAAGCTGCTTTCTCCCTGTTATTTGAGTGAGACAGATGTTATTTCCACAGAACACAAACTGACAAAGTTACATCCCAGGAAGAGTAAAGCTTATGTTTGTGTCTTGGAGAGGCAGATGCATTTACACCTTCTCATCATGGTGCCACCACTTGTTTATTTGACATCTATCAAACTAAATAGAATATCTTAACTACTGGATGAAGTACAAAAACATAATTTATTGGAAACTGGGTCAGTAATTTTGGGTGTAAAATACATCAATGAGGTGTTAACGGGTTAACCAGCTTCAGTGATTTTATGTTGTGCAGTACCACAGTGGGCAGTAAGTCAGTGTTTTGTTGTCTGGAACATTGAGTGTTCATTATACTTTGCTTACCAGACTAGGTCTTGTTTGTCCTGTGTATCTCCTGTGTGTGCGCACACAGGCGCATACACCTGAATGAGACAAATTATTTATAAAAGCCGTCATGCGAATGAGTCAGACATAATGAACGAGTTGAATAAGTTGAAGATTTCCAGAAAGTTTTTGCAAGCAGAATGACAGCAAATAATTGGACAAGACATAAAACACAGGAATAAAACCACACTACAAGAAAACCTAGTAGAGCTTCATTACCACCAAAGACAGGAAGAGATGGCTGGTCTGTGAAAATAATTGAACCAAGCAAAAGTCAAGCTGGTGGTGGTGGTGGTGGGGGGGGGTGAAATTAAATGAATAATATGATTGCATTAGCTGCAGGGCAGAATATCAATTGCCTCGGACTATAATTTAATAAGTCACTAATTAAGTTACTGTCCAACTTTTTGGAGCCTGCTTTGTCTGACTGACTCACCAGGGAGTTTGTCCCAGCCTCTATAGACTCTAAGCCCCCACCCCCACCCCACCCATGATGACAGCAGCAGCAGAGATAAGAGGAGAACAGCAGTCAGACTGGACTAGTTGTCATTTCCCATGGCTGCATGCTGCAGGGTAGGCCACATCAGACGACAGTTTACTCTGTGGCGGGACGCATCGAGCCTAATGAGCCACAACCAGATGGAAACAGATCATTAATACTGAACTGATGTTTGAGTCTCAGGGGATAATAACTGGTGTGAGATACTGTATGGTTGATGATGGGTGCATGATGAAGAACTGCTTGTCTGCTGACTGGGGTCAGGTTTTATTTTTTAAATTTTTCTCCCCCCAAAACATGAATCTGGTAAAATTACAAATAATGTAAACAACCAGTTGCGCAGGAAGGAGGAGGAAGTAACAGGACAAATGTTGTGGTCTTATAATCCTCTCCACACTGAGGTGTTACTTTTTCGTGCAAATTGGAGCTCCTCTTTGCCTCTTGTATAGTTTAAAAATTCAGGACTATGGAGAGGACAACTTTGGGGTTGATGAGGAGAGAGGTGGAGTGCCTTAAATCTGCTTTATCTTTATCAGGTCAGCGAGCATTTCTTGCAGCAAAATTTCTAAATTGAATTCAGTCCATGGATTTCGCTGGAGTCAGTGGACTTGAACTGTGACCCTGTGATATGTGCCATGGCGACCTCAGTCACACATATTCAGCCTTTTCAGTTTTGCTCAGTTCTTCTGTGGTAGAATACAGATTGGAATGCATGCAGCATGATACACAGTCACTTCTGAGACTGAATAAAGTTGATGGTCTATTGTTGTAGTATGAAGTTTCACTTTCAGAGAACCAGACACTTTGTCCTGTATTCTTTAGCCCAATAACTACAAATTATGTATAATTTACTTCAAGTATATACTAAAATTTCTAGGAGACATGGTCGCACATTGGCTCACTGCATAGTTTATATGTAATAGAATTACTATTGATGAAATCATATTGACTCTCTGAATCAGACAGTATTTTGATTCAGTGGTTGACAAGAGTTACTAAGAACTTCTCAGTCCGTGCTCCTCCATGGGAATGAAACTGAATGAATCCCTCTACATGACATTACAATGTTAAATTTTCCCTCCAGCATACATTCAAGCTTTTTCGTGTATTGCTACACTGGTGGTCCTCATATAAAATTCTGCAGAAACATTTCTCTGAACCATTGTTTTTGAATAGTTCCACACAGTAAAGTATTGTCACACATTGGACTTGCGCAATGTAATAAAAACCCAAAACTTGACCCAAAAACTTAGCTGGATGTCTATAATACCTTTCCATAATGCAGCTATTGTTACAGTTTAAGTTGTCTAAGCTTAATCAGACTGGCTGATCAGTAAATAATCATGTCAGTCATTTTTACAGTAACAGTTGTTATTTATTGATTTATTTTTTCATTATGATATGAGTATTTGCTGCATCACGTGATTCTGTTGCTCCACCATACTCTGTAACAATTTCTTGTATAATTCTACCTAAATTGTTTCTTATTGCTTGCATGAATTTTTTCGTTATATTTCAGTGATGAGTGATGAGATGTGATAACGTCCATAAGCAGAATATTATACATAATCTTTGGGTAAAAATGGCAGTTACTGAGTGAGTAGCCCTGCTTATTTTCATTTATTTATTTGCAGCTGCCTGCAGCAGGTGTCTATTATTGAGGAGAAAGCTGCACAGGCAGGAGCTTTATGATTCTGGTGGTTGCTTTAGTGGCATCTGATGTCCTCGGAGAGACATTCTGAATCCTGCGCAGAGAGGAGTGATGTACACTAACAAAAAAAAAAAAAAAACCCTACTTATTTTGGTCTCATACTCTTCCTTTGAGGCCCACATCATCCATCTATTTTCTATCACGGACTATCCTGTTGAGAGTCCTATCCCAGCATGAATAGGGTGGCATGCAGGGTACACTCTGAACAAGTTGCAAGCTCTACACCGGACTTTTAAAACTTATGTGAACACTAAGTAAAAGATAAAATCAGCAAAGCGATATAATCCCAGATACTGAAAGAACAAGTTTAATAAGAGTTTACTTCCCAGAAAAACTGCTCCTCCAGTTTGACCCCAGCCCTAACCCCAACTTTTTGCACAATTTCCACTGAATCATTTTGTGCACTGGACAACAATTCTCTTGGGCCAAACAAACAGGTAATCAGAAGTGTCATCCCCCTACCACACTGAGTTAATTTAAGATTTCGTGTAGCTGCTTGTGGCGGTTCTGTTCCTCCCACATGAGGACATGAGTTTACCCTTGGGAGAGGCTTTTATCCACTCTGGACTTTTCACCATTACAAAATTTCCACAGGATCATGACATAGAGCACACTGCCTTTGAAGGAAAGGCAAGTAGGTGATTAGATAGGTCATGACTGTCTGGCTACAGCCATGGTCAAAAACATTAGAGATTCAGTGTGGGTGTTAGATGCTGGCTCCAAGACGGATTTGAAATTCAAAATCAAATCTTCCAATGGGGGGTGGGGGATATGAGGCCATAATTCTACCTTGCTTTTCTGTGTAGTAGTTGCCGAGTCGAATGATGTCTCTATATAAAGGTGGTGAGATGGAGCAGATGCTGACGCAGATGCAAAGGAAACATAATGAGGGTTCTTCTTAACTAGCACAATCTCTTTGCAAAAGGGACTGCTGTTTGACTACTTTTGAGCAAATAAATAAATAATTTTAAAAATGTGATTCTTTGTTGTATTGATAATTGTATTCCGGGCAATGTGGAGAGGGTTTTGAAAAAAATAAAATAAAAAATTAGGCCCAGCAACACTTAAGAAAACTCTATTGAAAAAAATTGATTAGTTTTTACCTATGCCAAGGTCCAGTTCCACTGATTATTAAGAGAATGTCACAAAAATCTGTCAACAGATTTCAGTGAATCTTGGTGGAACAGTAGGTCATGGGCCAACCAAGTGATTAGTTCGTGTTTTAGATCTTCAAGGACTTCATGAGATTGTTAAGCAGAAGCGCATACAGTATCTCTAATATGGCTACTCAGTCCACTACATTTGTTATCAAAATTCCATTAAATTCATGTTGTTGTGTTCTTCCTCTGTGTTTCACAATAAAATCCCATTCTGGTTCAGTGGATTCATGCATGAAAAGTTTTATCTGTCTTCATGGGGGCTGGTTTAATCCTCTCACAAAAGTTGGAGGACACTTTCTGCGCCCTTGGAATTGAATAAATTGAAAGGAATGTGTAAATTCAGCTTTTTGCAGATTGTCAAGTTAAAGTTTTCTCGTAAAAAAACAAACAAAAAAAAAACAAAAAAAAAAGGAGAAAAAAAGAAAAACTAGAACAGCATGATTCAACACACTGGCTCAAATTTCAACTGTGGCAGTTCTTCCAGTCACAGCAGGGATGCAAAACAAATCATATCCACTGGCAGTTGTCCTTGAATCCCAGTTTGGAAGCATCGCTGGTGCCCAGTCCTGCTCGTAAACACCATAATCTGTGGAAGCAAACAGTCTGCTGCTTAACATGCGCGGCACCATTCTCTGATCTGGCAACCACACATGGACAATGTGAATGACCTCTGATCATAAAACAGGCTGCCTCTGTAAGACAACGCCTTGAGACGACACGTTATCACCTGGACTCTCGCCATCTAACAAGACCTTTTAATAGAGATTGGTTTATCTATTTATGAGGATTTATTGGAAGGAATGATATTTCCGTCAGAATTGATAACAAGCCTTAAGGGAGGTGCAGGGTGCTACTCTCTCTCTCTCTCTCTCTGTGTGTGTGTGTGTTCTTGTCACCCAAAGACTTAAATGTATGTGAAGGACTGTTTGCTTGAACGTGAAAAGCATCTTTTAGATGCAGTTTTCAAGGACACACACACACACACACACACACACACACAGAAGGCTCTGCAAGTGTGCTCCCATACAACACCCATACAAATGAGAGCTCCACACACACACACTTACATATTTGTTATGCTTTTCCTGTGAGAACTTTTCTTTAAGTCAAACATTTAACATCCTTTAACACCCTCAAGCCTAAACCTCTGTCCAGTTCCTATTTTAAAGGGTCCAGTCACCCAATTACAAAAAAGTGTTATTTTTTAGTGATATATATCAATACTGATAATTTTAATTTAAAAAAAATAATCAGCTTATCCCTCAACCAAAGTGGAGTGGGGAGGTGGTAGGAGGGAATTGGCTAGTGTAGCCTCAGGGTTCAAATTTTCCCTCAGTCATCAGGTTATGGTCCACACATATACTAGCTCAACATTCCCATTTCCTCATTCTATTGGTCAGTTGATTTGAATTCAGAACCCTCTTTGAAGACAGTGCTAACCACTGTACTGCTCCTTATATTTTTCAAAATGAAAGCAAAAATAAACAAGGTGCAACTGGGGCTTAAAATACAATAAAACAAGCAAGAGAGCATAATTTGGGCTCAAAAACATACCAGCAGTGGGTGTAAGCAATTTTGCTCACCTCAGCCATAAACAAATAAAGCTTATTTTAAATTTAATGGACTAATTAGCTATTTTTATTTTTCAAGTTGTCAGATCAATATGTGTAAATCTACTTCTAATTTCAAAGTCTTTTTTATGAAGGCTGTTGTATAAACTCTGGAACTTAAGTGTCACAGGTCTTTATATCTTTATAGCTCTATATCCCCTGTCCATTCCCTATGAATAATACTATAATTCTGTGTATGTAAGTGTTTTCTGGCTGCCTCTTTTCTGCCCGGCCCTGCCTCCCGTGCGCTCTCAATGGATACTCTTTTTTTCTTGTCATTGACTCGTTTCCAAGGGGCTCCACCTGCAAGCGTATCCAGTTCTTGGCTATAAGACAATCCAGCATGTTTGAAAACTGGTAGCATCTGGGACAGCTCACAGTGTGGTGAAAATATGTCTCTGAACTGCTTAAACTACAGGACCCGTCCTGATGGGCACAAGCATGGATTCTGTGCCAACTTGATCATTTAAGTCTCAAATTTGTCTGAGACAGGAGAAATTCTGAAATCAAAGCGGGCGGACTCAGGAGCAGTTAAAATGGCAAACCTGGAGAGGGTGTCAAACTGAAGTTTTAACCCCATTAAACCAGTTTTTAATCTGTGTTGCTGACAGCATGCATGCTGTGGGCCGAGTTCAGCCCAGTTAACTCCACAAAAAAACTATTTTGTGTGTTAACATGTTCATTGACTTGTCAAGGTTGTAGATCACATCACATCACTGCAATACAATTTCAGTGACTCAGTGGATTTTTTTTTCTTTTTGCAGTTCTCATGGCAAAATTAATTTTGTTTCTGGAAAAAAAACAAAAACAAAAAAAATGACATTAAACAAAAAGAAATTGTTGGGTCCCTATTTTAAATTAATTAACAAATCTGCAAATTTATCACAAAACCAAAAACCAATACAGAGTGAACCGGATAGTTTGATGTTTTCTACTTTGTCAGGTTGTTAAACCAGGCTTGCTAAAACACCAAAGAATTACGTTAATTAAAAAAAAAAAGTTCAGCAACTCTTTTTTTTTTTTTTCTAAACAAGAAAGTAGTTTAAAATGTTAGGTAGATGTAGATGGCTTAAGTGTTTCTCCAGTTTGTGAGCTTCATGGTCATAGGTAACAGCACAGAAGAACAACAGACAGAACTACATTCCACGTCTTTTTCTTTCATGTATGATGTTGCTTATAATTTCTCACTGTTTTTCAGCAGATCAGTGCTTTTTGAGTGGGTTGCACAAAACATCACACAGGCACAAACAGACTCACACCGTTGCAGTATTTCCAAAGCTCCAAAGCAATGTCAAGAGTGTGAGTGCTGACGCTATCAGCGTTGTTCCGCAGAATGAGACGATACTGTATAATAGCAACATTAAGCACATATACCTACCAGGCAGGACAGTGCAAAAAATGTTCTGTTTGACAATGCAATGGCTTTTTAATTGTGCCAGTGAGGAAACTAATGAAACCTCCTCTCCTACCAGACAGTAAAGTTGTCCATTATATTCTTTATCAAAGCTGTTAATACAGTCAGTACTGTGAACAGCTCTGGGGTTACATTTGTTGAATGGAAATGTTTTTGTAATCTTTCCTAAACTTAATTCTGTCTCTTTTTTTGTCTGGACAACGTCTGCATCAGCATATTCTTCTACATACACTCAAGGATAGCAGATAGAAAATCTTTGCACTCTTTTGTTCAAATGTTCAAACTTCTGACACCTTTAGGGCTGAAATGAAAACCAATTAAATCAATCCATTTTCAAAATTAAAGTCATGTTTTAAAAATGTGACTCATTTCAAACATTATAATGAAAATGCAAAGCTGAAATACTTCGGCTGCAAAAATGAGCACACTGTGTATAGCTGAGTTTAAGGTTTAACTAATCACATTCTAAAGCATGTCCAAAGCTAATTTGCTTTCAATATCACCTGAACTAAAGTGAAGTGCCTAAAATAAGGCAAATTTAAACCAATGAAAACAGAAAGGCTCCAAAATCCACCTCTGTAAAGAAATGCTTAAATATAAGTAGGCATTAATTTAGTGTGTGGCTGGTTGCCTCAGACACACCTACCTTCAAGAACTCTACATATTTTAATTGTCCATGCACAACCAATTTCATTTACATGATGAGACCGCCTTAAAAAAACAATTCTTTGTCTTAAATAGTCCTTTTAAAAGTTGCATGAAATATCCACAGGTCAGGGAAAATAAAAGCTTTTAAAGAAAATTTCTCTGAGCCTCTGGTGACAGAGGTGGAGGTAAAATTGAGGGTAATTTCTGTAAGCCTCAAATGAGACTTAATAAAGGAAAAAATACTCACTGTGTGCAGGTCATTGCTGGCATAAATGCACCGTAAAAATGACTATTATTAAAAAGAGAGCCTAAGGTGAAAACATTTGCAAATTAAGATTTGATATGGAAATCAGGGAGAAATCAGTGCAACACTTTAAAGAGTAACTTAGTGGCTGCAAATCTTGTTTTTGCTTCATCTGCCTTTTCACCATGCTGCAGTGTATGCAAGTGTATGCCTCAGTACAACCACAGGTTCAGCTTAATACAAGAAAAAAAAATTAAAAGAAACATTCAGATTTGTACAGAGATATATTAAAAGAGATACGATCTGCGAAAATCATCCCTCTGTCCATACTGACTGTCAAGAGATTCTGGCAAAGCATGACAATGTAGCAACTAACACCCCATTTTAGCTGTGAAAATTTGAAAAATGCGTTTGAATCCTGGCACATAACCACTCCAGTCCAGAGGGTGGTGATAATGCACCTGAAGATGTTTGGTATCTTCTGTAAACACTAAAGGAAGAATGACTTTTGCACTTGAGCAGTTTCATTGCAACAGTAACAGTTTAGCTAGCTAACAATTATCCATAAATGAACAAAAACACAGATATATCTGATAATTATTTGATTCACCCATGACCCATCAGATTACATGTCTAAGTTATGTGTTAATGAGGCTTAGTTACTCTCTAAGGGCAGAGGGAGATTTCTCTGTCTGTTATGGAATAACTCATAACACACCAAACATCGCACTGTCTTTGTGCTATGAATCACTTTGCTGATCAGCAGCTTAGCAGTCACATTACTTTTCAAAGGTACGTTCACACAGCCAGATGTTCAGCTCTGATTCAGACTGCCTTCAGCTCAGTTGTATGTTCAGTCTGTTGCTAGTCTAAACTAGCCTATGCACAGCCTATATCATTGCACCCAAGGTTAATAGGTCAGTAACATATTATTTACAACAGTTTGTCCAATTATGATTGTTTCTGTCCACTACTAAGTGAAACTAGTAATTCAGTATAGTCAGTTCACTCTGAAAATGTGTTGATAGAGATGTGTAAATAAATATGTAAGTGCACACCCTGCATAATGCAGGATGTGTTCATTCTTCAAACCAGACCAGATTTGACATTTTGCACAAATTAAAATCAGTGTCTCAGTGTTGCCTCTGACATGCTCTAAGTGGCAGCTTAAATCGCCTCCAATCTTCATTTACACACTCTAATTGACATAATTGTCAATTAATCATGCCTAAATACATTCACTTATGAATTTGATAATTCCCTTTTAAAAAACTAGTTGCCTAAGCATATTTGAAAGGCATAGCCTAAGTAAACACAAGTGTTAATGTATTATCATCTTTTGTTTAGTTAGTGGTCCATTACATCCATCCGTTATTAAGTGGATAAATGTCCTTGAGATTTTCAGTCATAGTTCTCCTTTTTAATCCAGCATTTTCAGCACTGTTAAAAAATAACACTTATTCTCAAGGTAAAACAAAAGAAAAGTTTTGCTGAGAAACAGTCATGTCATGTCATAAAACACTAAAACTAAGGGTTGGTGAATTGGTAGATGGCTGTGGCTTTGTAAATCTTATTCACAGACAAGGAACTAAGAGGGTTCTTCACTTGAAGATGTTTTTGTTGAGAGGTTCAGATAAGGATATAAAAAAGATTCTGAAGAGCTTTTACAGATGTCAGCAGTGCAACCCTCAGGGCACTATGGTGAGATGGATGACCATGAGAGAGGCTCATCAGAAAGCTGCTCTGAGGTCAGCATTAACCTCAAAACAACTGCAGGCCTTTTTGGCGGTCCTACTTCACCTCCTTATTTATCACTATTCAACTTCTCATATTTACCTGGTATTACCTGTTACCTGGAAACCTAACAATGCCCCACAGTCATGTTACACAAGCCAACTTGCACCACTGGTTTTCTTCTAAGAAAACATTTTTCTTTACATAGTTAGATATATAATGGGCCTCTGCAGCAAATACCTGAGTAATGGAAAGTGTTATAAGGTGTTAGAGACATAATAAGTGTAAGAGCATAATGACTTTTCAGAGAGATGGGGCACCAGACAGGCAGGAGGATATGGAGCAACATTTTAGTCTTGGGGACTGAAACAGCTAATTATCCTAATCATGATAACATTCGTTATAATGTGCAGAAACAATAAGTCAAGGTCGTTCATATGTTTGATACTGGCACTGGTGTGTACTCAGCCTTAAGACGCTGTTTCCCAGTGATGGAAGAACTATTCAAATCCTTTACTTAAAGCAACATTATGCATCTTTGACTTTTACCTGCAAGGACATCTAACACTCCTGAGGAAATGTTGCCTTTTGTAGTGTCTTCCTAGTTTACTAAATCAGAATTTCCTATTATTTCTTGTTGTGTTAGCCTTGTTAGACCTGTTGCCTCTAAGCATTGTGAAATGTAATACAATCAAAACACAAACTGCAGCCTTTGAATTGCCATAGACCTGAAAAATCTACTCTCTGGTAGTTTCAAGAGAAAGCCTCATAAAGGCAGTATCTATTCATGACTGTTGTGTTTGAGTCATTGGACTGTACAAGTGTTCATGATTTTATGTCCACTTCATTTACTGTTTATTTGTGTATAAACTAATGTTTATTGTTCACTTTTCCATTTGTAGTAAATTGCCAGGGAAGAATACTTTCTGTTTTTTACCTTGATGTAGCTGATAAGTAAGGGCAAATTTACATGAGCAAAAGCACAATGTTGTGCATTTCATCCCAGGCCTTAAGGTAATAAAAAAGATTTGAAATGTTGAGAGAGTGTGTAAACTTTGCGTACCCATTCCTTAACAGCCTGGAGCTCTGCTGGCTCCATAATCCAGTGTGTGTGAAAGCTTTGGATCATCAATTTCCTCTCACTTTAGCTTGAAATGCGTTGATAAATAATTTAGCCAAGAGAAAATGATGAATAATATAGGAGTCCAAATATTAGAACATTTATTATGGTGTCCAGCAGAGGTTTAGTGGTGGTGGTGGGGAGGTTGGATAAGCCAGCCACGCTTAGTGGCCTTCCCACCTCTTCACCTCCAGGCAAAGCATCTGCATTTCTCAGTCAGATCCACAAAGCCAGTCCAACCGACTCATCATGGGAGGTGTCTCTCCTCCTGCCGTCACTGCAGACAATAAACAACCCCACCTCCCCCTGTAACACTTTCCAATTAAATCCCTTCCATTTGTTGACTTGGAGATGCCACCTTTAAGTGAATTATGGTTGAAAATGGAGACGGATAAGGGGGGAGGGTTATAGAGAGGAAGCCTCTGTGTGCCATGTGTGAACTTAAGACAATGTATCCTCTCAGCACTGAAAGGAGCAGAATTGATAGATGGATAGAGAGAGGAACAATGGAGGAGATAGACATAGAGAGAGGAGAAAGAGAGGGAGAGTGATGCATGACCCCCACTTTCTCAAGGCTTTGTAATAAAAGGCTGCTGTGTGGTGTTCTCTGTCTCTGTCACATTAAAAGTAAATAAGACTAATAGCATGATGCTGAAAACTCCACAGGGCTATACTGCCCCAAAGAGAAATGTGTGTATGTGTTGCAGGCGTGTATATATTTTGCCTGTCACAAACGCAGACTGTTTATATTGTCGTGCAGTGCCTCCTATCCAAACAGCGCTGGCCTCATCATGCATTCATGTGCTGGCAGGATTATGAAGCACTTGAGCGTCCTCCCTGAGATGGCCACTGAAGTCTGGGACATTTAGGATTTTAGGGGAATTGGCCAAGCTGTGACGCAGTTCCATCAGTTTGGACTGTCGATGATGGAAACTTTGCAGTGTTGTGACTAATTTATCAAATGGGAGTAAGAAGCCACTCCTCCTGAACTTTCCTTGATGTTTGACTGAGACTTTCCTCAGCGGAAAAAGGACAGCGTTTTTTTTTTTTAGTACACTTGCCCCTAAGGGTGAAGCACATACCTGAGTGGAAGCATGAAAATGAACAGAAACTCACTCCAAATCTAGAAATGAAACAAATTTTGCAAAGGAAAAATGCTACAAAACAAATTCATTACACTGAAAGATGGTAGGGGGAGGAATGGGTTTGTGCATGCTTTCTTCTTAGGAACCACTTTAGCGTGGGTGTTAAAGGCACAACTTCACCTACTTGCAAGGTGCATGGAGATGGGAATGTATTCTTAAAGGGTCTGTACTTAAGCAGCACTTGTACTATATCAAAGAACAATTAAAACCACTTTTGTAAAAACAGATCCATTTTGCAGATGAAGGCCATAAACTGAAACACTGATCAAGGCCATAAGCTGAAATATTCAGCCTGACAATAAAAATCCTATTAAAAGCCAACTGAAAGCAGTAGTCGTTTCAGTAAAACGCTTGTTCTTTGTCAGAGACAAAGACAGAAGTAGTATGACATTGTTAAAGTGCTGCAAAATATCTTGGTGTCTGGTCACACTACAAAGTGGTATAGCGGAATTAATTTGTACAAAGCTTGGCTGTGTAGTGGCTATTCTTGCCCAACAGGACACTAACTCAGCACAGTTTAAGGAATGCACCAGTGATTTAGTATCGCACTTGCTCACAACAGTCTTGCTTAATAATTGATGCAGCAGAGGGAGGATAATCCCTAGTAGAAGCCAAGTTAAAAAAATAAATAAATAAATAGATCTCACACTTCCCATAATGCACCTATGTTGTTACACACTTCATACTTGATAAATGCCTATATTATCCTCCTTGGAATGCAGGCTTTATGTTAAGAAATGAAAACTCTCCAAGCCCAAGCCAATGGCATCATGGAGGTTTTTTGTCAGACTCTACAGCTTTTACAGAGCCAACCATTAATGGCTCAAATTTACTCAAATGAATCATATTTGTAACAATCATTCAGAGTTATTTTGTAGGGCAATGGCAAAGGATGTCATCTTGCATACAGGAGGACCCAGATCAGAAAAGCATATGGCTCATTTTAGAAGGCCATGACAAACCACCGTTTGTGTCATTTAGGTATAAGAACTGGTTGTACAGTATTCCTATTCTGATGATAATATTTCTCTGTTGGACCCATTCCAGTGTCCATTTTAGTTTAGTGACTTTATTTGATTATTCATATTGACAGCATTGTGAATTCTCATATATATATGGTTTTGCTTGTCTTAACCCAGGTCTTTCCTTTGAGCTTCACTTTTCTGATTGAGGCCGGGCTAAGTGGCAGTGTACTCAACCTGCTACATGGAGAAAATGCTGCAGCTAATTGGACTCATGGGACTCAGTGGGCTGATTTGGAAGGTGAGTTAGACTGTGTTGCCGGTATAGTTTGATTTTTCTTTTATTCTTTCACTTCTCTTGACATTGGCAGTTGAGTTTCTTTGTTAGTGAGTTGTGTGTTTTAGTTTTAATTAAGACAGGGTTGGACAGTGGCAGCTCTTTGACTGTGGGCAAGAGGGCATGTAACACCTTAGTTGAGCTACACTGCTCTTGCAGTTTCTCCTTTTTTTATCATTATCAAAATGATATCATGCTGTGTTCTTAAACCCAACATCCCTGTCAGATAATTAAGTAGAACTCTTTGTAGAGGGATATAAGATCTTGTTTTCAAGTGTCACAATTTAGAACTTGGAGAAAAGTGTCATGTCTTAAGGTGGGGTGTCTGCATTGTCCTTACACACCTCTCTGAGCTGCTATATGCATGTCTGAGCTCTGGGGTAATAAATAGCAGTGGTCTGACTCAATGTGTAGCCAAGAGAGCCCCATAAAGAAGTTTCTTGTTGTTATACTTTGTGGTTTTTCCTAAGCTTTTGTCATTGTAAAAAGTGATGTGAACCACCCTTAAATGCCACCATTCTTTAGTTTGTGAACTGACATTTATAAGCACAGCATCTCTCTGGCTATGTTCCAGTCAGCCTTCCCAGCATGCTGCATGCTCTGTAGTGACAATGACAGGAAAAAAAAAACAAAAAAAAAAACTTAAATTGAATGTCAGCAACATGTTTGAATAGCTCATTTCATTTGATATCTTAAACAGAGCATTTCTGTATTTGCTATTCTGTTGGGATATGTGGTGCTCTGTGTTCTTGATCCAGAAGCTGACAATCTAGGTTGGAGCAAGCTTCAGGTAGCATTTTGTAGTCCAAATTTAAATGATGTAGAATGATTATTTAAAAGTGTAAACTCAGGAGTTGAGCTGATTTGAACCTGAAGCTCCTGGGGGTTGTTACAAGTAGCAGTATCTACACAGCGCCCGCAGTATGAGCAAAATGTTGTAAGAGCAGCAGCAGCTCCATTGTTCACACTGGATGTGTTTAGACACAGTGCTGAGTGTAGGTCACTCACGTTTGGCAGTGTTTATAGTCCAGCACACATACAGTTGCAATATAAAAAAAAGTCTAAGTTCCCTATAAATGCACAGATAACAGGTAATGAGGACTCAAAATACATTTTATTTTGTTGACACATTCCTTAAGCTTGCCATAATGTTTAAATCATTGTTATTTGACTTGGAACTACAAACGCTTTGCAGCACTTGGACATCCTCAGAATCACAGAGGTGATTTATGTTTAATTCAATCATCTAATTCCCTATGCTAATTTAGGCACATATGAAGTGGCTCAGACCAGACCTTATACATGGTAATGTCCTGTTTACTTATTAAGTCATGAAAATGTGTTCACCATGGCAGATGACATCACACATGGATAAACCTGCAACTTTGACCCTAGGCAGAGTTTTATTCAGCTCTCAACCCTAGTTTCCATGCTAATGGTCAGCTCAACATTTCCCAGGTCACTAATCTGGTGTGAATGTGACTGTCTGTGTTCATAAATATGTCTGACAGAAGAGGCTGCGTGTGTGTGTGTGTGTGTGTGTGTGTGTGTGTGTGTGTCTGTGTGTGAAAGAGAGAGAGGGAGAGAGAGAGAGAGAAGCTTGCACTAACGAGTTCCCTCCTGAGCAGTATGTTTTATTTAACAAACAGTCAGACCACAGTGCTGTTGACACCAACAGTCATAAACAACCATGGAGCAA
The DNA here is from genome assembly GCF_001640805.2 of Lates calcarifer. Lineage (NCBI taxonomy): Eukaryota > Metazoa > Chordata > Actinopteri > Centropomidae > Lates > Lates calcarifer. The sequence continues at coordinate 4,984,869 of NC_066856.1, read as the reverse complement.
AACTGCAAGGCTCAGCCAGAGCTACATTAAACATGACTGGCACCACACAGATGTAAGAAAAGGAAGTAATTTACAGTATAGACACTTTTGATATAGATATAGCATCAGTTCTACCAGCAGCTCTCTTCTGCCTGCATGGATTAGAGTTAAACCCACAATAGTGAAGATCCCCGCATGGATGGGCCATATAGGATCAAAATAGAATATTATTTTGGTGCTGGCCATCTGGCATAGCAGTGGAGTTTCTCTGGGGACCAGTCAAGCTCTAAGCCATGGATCCAGAGACACTGACTACTGCTAGAGCACAGGGGTTAGGTGTTAGAGAGGTCAGAATTTAGGACAAACAAAAAATACTGTGGCACTGAAGAGCATTTACAATATCATTTCCTCCCAAAACATTTGCATAAAATGTTCATTCTACTGCTGAGAGGAAGACCTGGAGTTTAGAGCTTAAATGATGCAGGAAGGAGTGCCAATTTCCTCTTGCTCTATATGAACCGAACCAATTTTACAGCTTGCCAGTGGGTGAGGAACTGTAATCTCACTGTTCAATGTAATCTTACTTTTGCATGCTACTGTATTTGTAATATAGAATTTCTTCCTGAATGTGTACTACTGTTTATTTAAAGACCAACTAATAGTACTTGCATAATCACCCCAACTTTCGTTTTTTGAACAGGAAAAAATGTATGCATGTTGTAGATCTGTGTCACATGTACAGGCCCAGTAACAAAGGCCAAAAATATCCATTTACAGATACATATAAATGAGTCTGGTTGACTCCTAACTGTAACACTGATATCCTGTATATCAAGTAAGAGGTAATTATTGGGTATTTTATGTAGGAATATCTATTATATCATCCATCTATTTCTATGTCAGTCAAATTTGCAAGAACAGAGAAGCCCCTGTGTTCATGCTATCATCAGTAGCAAGAATGTCTTTCATTCCTACCATATCATCAAGGTCTGTCTAGGAAATCCTCAAGTGTTCTTAGGCCAGAGGGAAAATGTAGTACATCTGTTGGGTCTGGTCTAGGGTCTAGGGCCTCCCCACATGTGGATGTGCCAAGAATACCTCCTTAGGGAGATGTCCACAAAGGATTATTAACAGATGCCCGAACACCCTCAGGTGATGATCTGAGTTGAACACTCTTCGTGTAGGTTGAAGAACTTGGTCCTGCTCATCTGCACATGGATGCTGACATAAATTACTCAGCATTTTTATAAACCTAACTGTAATTTGTCTAAGTGGGTTTTTGATGCTGCTGGTGTGATTTTGGCAAGAAAAATGCACATGATGGAGGGTCACTCTGTTGTACAGCATGTCTTGTAGCATTCAGCTGTTTAGCTATTTTTTTGGCCTCTATATACATCCTGTTCCCTGCTGTCCTATATTTAAATCATATCCCCTGTCATTTTATATGTAGAGTACGAAGGTTTAGAATTTATTTTGTGGTATGTACTGTAGCATTAATTAACTAGCTGAAATTCACTGAAACCCATCCAGATACTGCACCACAAATGACCCAACGCATTTTCCATACTTGATGAATTTATCTGGTATTAGTCATCTCCCTCCACTGTGAGGTGAAATTATTCTATTGTACAGATTAAAGCAAGGCACTGCACAGTTTGTATAATAATTAAGGAACAACTGGTGACCATGTAGTTTGAAAGGAATGGTAGTTCTTTCTCGAAAGCCCCTGAGGGAATTTGTTCCTCAAAGATGTTCACTTGTATTCACTTAAAATACATACCCACGCTGCACCAGGTGGTTAGTATAATGAGCTATTGCCATTTCATTTTCATTGCCTTTATTTCTTACAGTAAGAGATGTGGTTAGGCTACAGTGGTTAATACTTCACAAAAGCCTTGTAGAATGTATTTTTAGCTATGACGCTTACCAAGCTGCAAGAGAGAAAAGCACACTAGCTTTAAAATAGTAAGTTGAGTACCCTCCACAGAGGGGTGGTGTGGGGGGTGGGGTGGGGGTGACATTGTAGACTCAGAAAGAGAATACACACCAGGCTGGGGATTTCTGTTTTGCATAATGTACATTTTAAGTGGTGTACACAGAGTTCAATCAGCATCTGGTGGAGACGTGTGATGGGATTTAGCTCCATGTGGATAATGGCATAGGTATTGTTTCTCTGAGCAATGTTATCCTCTAAATTTGAGTGACATGTTTTACCCCACTGTTGGTGTGTTAATGACCAGTGGCATGTACACTCACTGACCACTTTATTAGGCACAGATGCAAAATCTTATGTAATCCAATGCAACAGCTTTGCTATGGAATATACTAAGCTTAGAATTTATTAATGTTTTCCTCACACAAAAGGTACTAATGATTATTAAAATGTTTTTGAGGTCATAATGGGGGGTGGTGTTCTACTGGACTGCATCATATTGAAAGGTGTTTCTACTATTTTGTCCACCCCATACATGGTAGAGGTTTTATGGTGGGCTGCATTAGACAGACTGATAAAGTGGACACTGTGTTTATATTATTTGTTGTTTTCCATTGAGATTTTGTGCAGGTAAACCTTAAATTGGACACAGCAAATTGCTCTACAACAACGTCTTCCACAGCTTTACATTCAAGTTGAGACAGGATGTGACTACTGTCACCCCTCTTTGTTTTATAAATGTGCCTAAGGAAAACCACTGCGTTTCCTTAGGATTGCTCACACCATGTCCAAATAGTCCATTAGTTAAGACTGATCACCTTTATTAAGTTTCCTCAGGGAGAGAAAGAAAGAGAGAGGTGAGGAAAGTGAGTGTCTGATTGGGAAAAATGTTCTCTGCATTCATGAGCAAGAACTGAGTTTTACTTTAAGTGAAGCATGACAGTATCCTCACTGGTAAAAAGTTTCACATTCAAGACTATAGTTTAAATTAAAGTGACATCGGTATTATCCTTGGAATGAACAGAAGTGGCCCTTGAAGCTATTCTAGACAGGAGTTGTAATTCAGGATATGTTGCAACAGAAGAGAAAATTCCACTATGCATCTAAACCAGTACAACTTTTGTTATATAACTAGGTTTAGTAATAAGTGAGTGATATCAGAGGATTTGGAGGATTTTAATCAGTATTTTTGTATGGACTTCATGCTCTGTTAGATTTGGTTGTTTATTACATCCTGTTAAAAGCCTGGTAAAATAGCTTTAGATGGTGTTCACACAAATTGATGGGAATTATTCTTTTTCTGTTACAAAGGAGCATTCCTGCTTCTTCTGCTCTTTTACCCAACTAAGTTTGTTTTCAAGTGGCTTTGACATTAAGTGGACATGTAATGAGGAAATATTGGTTTTAATGTTGTGGCTGATCGGTATAGACTGGTATTGCCATGTTTATAGCAAAACTAGCCAAGGCAAAAACAATTAGTTGGGTTAATTTGTTATTGAATGTTAGTTAACCAAACTTACAGACAGGCATATTAACCCAGTGATATGTCACTCTTTGGATCATTTAATTGTTCAGGTTTTAAGATACTTATGTCTCCACGTCAGTATAAAAGGCAGTAAATGGGATTTGGTTTGTGGTGCTCACAGCATTGGAAAAGAAACTTCAGCAGAAACAGTGTACCTGTCGCTAAGACCTCACTGTGAACAGTTTCTATTAGGAGAGGATGTGTTTAACTAGACATTTGAGAACTTTAAACTACTGGTAGTGCAAGAAGAAAACTCTCCTTTAGAGTTGTAATCAGTAACAGATTGAGATATTTCACTCACTAAAATGTCAAGGCAACATTTTAGGGGACCGTTTCACATTATAATACATGTTAATGAAAGATATCGGATTATCAGCCAGTCCTACTGCATATACATATGGCTGGGAATTATAGTTGTTGACTTATTAAATTTACTTTTCATATACACATGAATCGCAGAAGGTTCAGTCATTAAAATGTTACGGAAAGTCATGGAAATCTGAGTATTGGCAGATATAATAATTCACCAAATACTTAACTCACATCTATTTGATATCTTTTGTTATAAATCATGACATGTATAAATTACTGCATAATCTATTTGCTTTTATATTACTTTTCTGGCCACTGATTTTACTAATGATTATGTGTGAAGTAGCCATTGTTGTGATTGTAGTTTCTGTGAGTGTGGGGATGTCTCTGAAATGCAGTGAGCATGTAATGATGTATCAGAGCACGCCATCAAGGTGGCCCTCTGATAACACATCTCTGTGTCCCTGATTGCCTGTCTAGAAGTCAAGGAGATTAGACGGAAACAGGCCCTCCTGAATCCAGCAGCCATTACTCTCAAAATAGAAACAGTCCATGGAGTCCACATAGGCAAACACACACTTGTGTTTCAACCACAACTCTGAAAGTGCAGAACCTGTCCAAACAATCTATCAGGAGAGATTCTGGGAGGTGATAATGTCTTGTTTTGTATTTTCAGTGTACTCTGTATCACACTCACCTTTTAAACCCCGGTTATTCATTTTGTGTTAGTAAAACAAGAAACACAGATTATAAAGGGCAGTCATTGAAAACGTTGCAGCTGAATTAGATCGCTGTTGCACTTCTGAAATTTCAATAGCCTGTGTTATGTAGTCAGAAGCTGCACCTCTTAATTTTTCACCTCTGTGGCTTCAAATGGCTGCAAAGGATCACAGTTTGAAAAATGTGAACTTTAATACCCAATAATCCTGAAAGGTGATGTAAGTGCACTGCCATAGCCTTGGCAGCTGTGTGATTGCTTTATATCAAAGGATACCAAAGGGATGAGGGAGGGAAATGATTGAATGTTGGTTGATTGTGGCTTTCTCTGGATGAGGAGCTGCCTCCCCTGCTGGTATTTAGGAAACACTGCTGGATTCTGCTCTTCAGACTCAATTTGTCGTCCTCTGTGGAGATTTTCTACCAGTGACCAAACTGACACAAGAATTTAATTTGGGGAAATAAGTTAACTCTACAGCAGCTCAATTAGTGGTGCTAGGGTGCTCTTCTTTGTGAGTTGTGGCCTTATTAAGGCTGATGTTTGAATATAGCCAGAACAGCTTTGGAGGATAATTTCACCCACAAATAAAGTTCACAGACAGATTGGAAAAAATGGAAAATGGAAAAGAAAAATACGAAAAAGGAAAGAGACACTAGTATTTTGCATTCCACTCTCTTTTAATTTTTTAGAAGATTTAGTTTTCTCTTCTTACATTACTCTTTTTTTCTCTCTCTTTTTTAATTCAACCTTTGAATTTGAACATTTTTATATTCATTCAGATTTTTCTCTTTTCAATTTAAGATGTGACCAGTGCTGCACAACATTTATAGTCTGTTTATTTGCTGAGCTAGTTGGCAACATCTGGCCCCGGATGGACCCTCATACATATCCTGACAACTCAACAGGACAACACATACAAACCAATACAAACCAAAAGCAAAATTAAATGTGGAATTTTCTGAAAAAGATGAAATTCCCAGCAGAAAGTTATTGAACCAGAAACTGCAAGAAGTTTTACCATTTCACTGAGCACCTGGCCAGTTTGGTTATATAGGCATTTATAATATACATTGTATCAGGAAATTTAATGAGGGAAAAAGACAACATCTTTTATTTCTTGTAACTGTAAAGGCTGTTTGTGACCAGGAAGTTACACAGTGACTTAATTCTGAAACTGTGTGTAAAGTGTAAAGCTTTGTCCAGTATAGAATGTTAATGTTTTGAAAGAGACTAAAGGAACGGAAAGTTCACCCAATGTCAAATCTGCAGTGCATTTTTTTCCTCCCAGTCCATTCACTTTAGCTGTATTTTTGGTATCTACCCGCTCCTGACAAAAATATCTAGCTGCTAAATGCTCCACTGTGTTCAGCAGCTAGTCTTTAACTATGTCTGCCTGTTGTTTTGGAGCTTTTTCACTAAAAAGCCTGGTATTGCTGGAAAGCAATGAGTAAACTAAAAAGTTATTTTTTTATGCTCATCTCTTTAGGATGGCAATATTCCATTAGATGTTGTTGGTGGATATTTAGGGTGCTTGTGTTAAAAACCAGAGTTACAGCTGGAGACATGGCATTTTAGCAGCATTTTTTGGACAGAGCATTGAGAGTGTTTTTTTTTATTTTTATGGGAGTTCATGACACATGGCCTCTTGCATTGTACACAAAGCAACTGGACGGCAGTTGGCAAGGCTGGGGTAGAGATGCAGCCCACATTTCTGTATAGAGGGGAAAACAGACCTATTTTTAAACATTATGAAAGACTTGGTTATATATTAAAGTTAGAAAAGGCACAACAGTAGGATGTATGTCATGGGGGTATTTTACATAATGCATGGCTGCCTATAAACATGAATATTAGTAGAATATTTGATTTCATTAGTCATGGAAACAGCATAGTAAGAATATCTTTTGTTGAATAAGGGCAACTGGAATATTTTATGCATGCAAATTTAGCGAATGATTATATCCTACTAACAAATTTTTTGCATGTACTCAAAGCCTGTTATTCCTCTGTGCTTTGAATTGGGTGACATGTTCCTTCATCAGTATGAACACTGACACCTTAACCCTGTGAAAGTATACAGAATATTTCTGAGCTGTTTTTAAAGTTTTACATCTTCAGAGGGAGCCAATAAACATGTCACAGACAGAGTCAGAAAGTCAGGATGTAGTGAGATACTGACTAACACAATTTTGGTTTTAGTACATCACCATTTTTATTACAGATTGACTGTAATGCACTACCTGGACTAAACGTGGACTAAATCTGACTTTCACAGTTATTGTTTCTTTTCACTGCAGCCCACACACAGATGAAACGTTTTTTTTATTTTCTCATTAAAGGATATGTCCACATTGTTTCAAGTCAGGTTTTAAGCAATATTCACATTCCCATATGCATCCATATGCGTATACATCTACAGTTATTGGTTGCAGTAATTGTTCATTCTGGCAATAAATACATTGCCATGTTCAGCTGTAGCTAATATGAGGCTTCTGTAGTGTGGATCAGTCAAAATAAGCCTTTTTAGTGCAAAATTTCCTCTTTGTGGTACTATCTCTCTACTGCAGCTCAGTAAGGACATACTGTCTGTTGAAACAGAAAAGGGGGGCTTTGCAATAAAAAGTCCTTCCATTCAATTTGTCTAACTTTGACTGTCAAAGCCTCATATTAGATTCAGCTGGATTTCTAAATGCACTTGCAAGAATCTGTACTTGTCCTTTAAGACTGTCTGTTCACAGTATTCATAGGTTTTGTTCATTCATGCTATGTGTACCTTGAGGAAGGCGATACTTCTCAGCTACGCATTGTTCCCTATAGTGTTTCACATTCAAATCAAAGCCATGTACCGAGGCTTCATAAGACAGGAAGCTGTGTGTCGACTCAGCCCTGATGGGTTCAGTGCCTCAGATGTTAGGTGTAAGGGGGGGAAAAAACAACCAAACAAACAACAATAACAAAAAAACACAAATAGGCAGGTGGGTGGGCAGGCAGACGACAGGGGCTGTGCTCCCAGATATGATAGCGCCTCAAGCTAACCTGTCTGTGGGTGATAAGCGTCTGCTCCAACACGCCAAAGCACTGGGTTGCATGGTTGTAGTATTTAACTTTAGCTCAACACATGTATCTGATTCTCTCCCTAACTCTGCCCATTTCAAGCCAACCTGTCATTTCGAAGTTGGTAATTTTGTGTCTGCCATGACAACTCAGCTCCTTAATTCAGAGAATGTCATGGTACAGGTTTGGTAGAAAGAAGAAATAAACACTGATTTCCCTAACCAAAAGAATTATGAGAAAACTAGTATCCTGCTTAAAGTTATAATCCTTAAGATTTTCACGCAGTCAACCCCCATATATGATACTCTGGAATTAATTAACAATAGCCACTGAATGTGTTTACACGTGCACTACTGTCCTGGCTATGGTCAGCTTGTTTAGTATCACAGTCATGTGTTACACATGTAAACATGATATCCTGGTTTGAGCTGCCTGGATAAGACCTTTACCCAGTTTTGTGAAACCTCTCATTTTAAGGATCCCTCATCACTCATGTTAGCTGTTTCTGTGACTTGTTATTAAGGAATATGGAGGAAATATGCTGATATACTGAGCTAAGATCTTTTTGTATTAGGAGGTCAGAGACATATTGCACTCAAGAGTCTGAGAGGAGGTGTAATTTTATTTTGGTGTGTTTTTGATATTCTGTTATTGTTTATATGGTATAAATTAGACAATGAGAATCTCTGTGTGCAAAGCAGAAAATGCTGTGTAGCATAAATAACTATTTTTTACATTACTTTATAAAATTTGCTGCACTAGATTGAGCCTGTGTGACATCATTCTAGTTTCAAATAGACAGATCGGACTGCTCGCCTCAAACCCCTCAGTGTTTACTGTGCCCTGCCTGTTGGGTGGAAAACTACTTGCACCGTGTACATCATAAAATCAGATGACAATTGCTCGTGACATGATTGAAAAAGGCATATGACTGACATACTTTACTAAAACAAAGTGTGTCTCTACACATGCTACAAACAGATACAGCACTTTCTCCCCTGTTGCATTTCTCAGACATAAGCTGCACAAGGAGTGTAATCTTAAAGATAAGAACTTTAATATTTGATCTAATTATAAAGAAGGACAGAAAACAAGACAAACCTGGAAAAAAAGTCAGTTCATTGGTTTTTCTCTCCATGTAACCTAATGCAAACACAATCAAAAATCTGTCAAAAGTAGCTTCTCTATTACCCCTAAGGTTACCCACAAATAGGGAAGGAGGCTGGAGAAGGAATGGGACTATTTCTTGAAGTGATCTGCTTGCTTCTGTGACATATGAAAGACAAACACTGTGCACTGTGCAGAAATTGAAAGAGCAGTGTGAGGTGTTAGATGAGATAGTTTCAACAAACAAGCAGCGTATCTCGGGAATAAGCCCCTGAAGTGAGACCCCGAGCAGAACATGTACTCTCAGTTTGCTCAAATTACATGTAGTACTTCAGCACTCACATAATACAGACAAGGTTCTGACAGGGCAGACATGACTACCAGTACTTTAAAGCTGAAGCAGGATGTTTTGCTAAAAATGATTTTTTTTAGTACGGTCATTAAGCTTCTAATGGGGCATTTTAGACATGACACAGAAAAACATGCACAGGCTTGGTGATAAGTCCTTCTGTTTGCCAGCAAACACTATGCTGGTTGTGTAGTGCAAAACCATTGTAGTCACTGAATGTGATGTTTCACTGATTAGCACCTGTGTGTGTCAATATAAAATTTGCTCATTAAAATGATGTGTCAGCCACAGTGGAACAACATGCTGTATGCACAAGTGTGATTTAATCACTACCTCCTCTGTCTGTCTGTGTGTTGTCTCTGATATACCAAATGTTGCATTTTTCATCCAAAGCCATCAGTTTGACACCTCATTCAAACTTGAATGACTGTCTTATGTAATAATCTACGCATGGCCCAACACAATCACGACATGCTTATTGATCATTAAAGAACTGATGATACTGTAGAGCTGCTCTGCTGCACTGCTCATACACCAGAAATTAATACGAACACATGGTGACAGAGTAAACTGTCTCACCTTGAAGTACGTGATTTTTTTTGTCTTACCTGTTTCCAGACAAAAGCAACAGTAAGAGATAATTTATTAGCTGCTTGGATCTTTCATGGATTTGGATCCATCATATGTATTGATCATGATATATTGTACTGATCATTGCTGAGATCTGGGAATAAATTGTTGAAGAATTTATTATACAGCAAATATTGCTGTGGTTTAGTAAGGTTAATGCTGTCTTCATAGTATATGACTGAATGAATGGCACTGAAATTGTTCACAGTACCACATATAAATAGAGACTTCTTGCAGTTCTGGCTGACTTCTGACAGCTGACATTTATGTACCAAAGAAAAACAAATCACTACAAACCACACACTGCACATCAGTGATAGGCAAATGGCAGCTCTTTGGCCAAATCTGGCCCTCCAACAAAAATATTCCCTCCCTCCCCGATGACAGTTGAAGTTTTATCTTTTTAGTTTCCATCAAAACTTTGACTTTTTGTCCCCCATAAATTGAATTTAGCTGACAATCTAAATACAAGGCTCAGGTACTGTAAAATAACATGACTTTATAACATGTAATAATCATCACTGTATAAAAGAAATGGTGTGCTGATACAGTACATCCACACAAACTCAAATAAAACAAAAAACAAAGCAGAGATTTACTCAGTTTTTGCCAAATGAGCATTAACATTCACAGCTTTAAGGCTATAAGCCCTTACTAATTGAACAAAATGACCTGTCCTCAGATACAATCCTAAAACAATTAACATTTTGATTTATGAATATTTTATCCTTTAATAAAATGCTCAAAATAAAAAAATAAAAAATTGAAGTGAAAAAATAAAATATACAGGACTGTGTCTCCACACAATGCTGAGAAAAAACTGGCCATGATTTAACCAAAAGCATTTAGTGGACTGATTATTATTAATGCAGGGATTCGTGATGAAACTGGCTTCAAATGTGTTGCTTTGTATTGTAACACTGCAAAAACAGTATTCAGCAACAAATTACAGAGTGAATTAATAATAGAAAGCAGAACAAAAGCATCCTGATAGCTCAGGTGAAATGAGGACGCGCCGCAGTGGCTGTCATGTTGATAAAGACAGTTTGTTTGAAATGAACAAGAATAGCAAGGACCTTTTTTTTCCCAGTTACCTTGACATGTCAGCTTTGTTAAGTGTTATGCTTGCAGTTCACCTACCAATTAGAACTGCAGAAAATATCAAACATATGTTTTCACACCCCACTAAAGACCATGCTGCTACCTAGAACCTTGTGAAAAGAAAGGGCATTCTAAAAATGTTCTCTTTTAACAAATGTAAGAAAGAACAAGACCAGAAGAATGAAAATATGTGTTTGCAATACTCATTTCAAGGCCAACTTGACCAAGCAGCTGCTCTGAGTTACTGCTGAGGTTGAAGCTGATTACATGGACAACCTGCCCAATCAGGTCACAGAGTCAGCCTCCATGACAGTCTGTTTTCTCCAGTATCACCAAGCTCCTCAGTCGTCTGGGCAGAAGCAGCCATGCTCTCATCAACACTGATTAAAAATGGTCTTGTAGAGGAGCTCAGTGAGTTCAGAGCAGGGCCGAGCAGTGCGGATTAGAGAAGGAGGGGGGAGGTGGATCCAGACCGGGCCCTGAGGGAACCCGGCGGAGACGGCGCGGCGTGGAGAGCTCCCCTCAATTATGTCTGATAAGTGTGGTACGACAGGTGGGAGGCAATCCCAGAGAGATCCCAGGTCAGCATGGATGATGAGGAGCATCTGCTGGTTGACAATATCAAAGGCAGCAGATAGGTTGAGGATGAAGAGGATAAGAGGCAGGAGCAGCTCTTCAGTCTCAGCTGAATTGGCCTTCTTGTAGCCAGGTGGAATTCTGTTAGAGACACTGAACATTTTATTGGTCTAGAAGAAAAAGATTCATTCTTGGTCATTTGGTAGTTTGTTTGCAGCCATGTGTCAGGAAGCAGTTTACAATTTAGCATATAACTTGGTTGATTGGCAGAGCGAAGGGTTGGTTAACAAGTTCATACACAACTGCAGAGCGGTGCTGAAGCCACTGCAAACATCCTTTCAGCCAGCATAATTGTTGTATTTCATGCACCTCTTCTGCAACAAGAAAGTGCTCCGACTCCATTACTATATTATTATTATAATATTATTGCCTGCTAACTTCATGTGTACACCAGAAGTGGAAGGGTGATCTGCTTGCAGTCATCGTGCACCTGCATTTTAGTATATTCTGACCAGTTTCACTATATAATGTACAGCATTATATACATTATGACAGCAAAAAAAAAAAAAGAAAAAAAATCTGCTGGTTTAATGATCATTGTGGCAACTGCAGATGACGTTGATTACCCGCATTATCATACTATTAAATTTAACATCAGAGCTCTTGCAATTTTTCACCATAGAACAATCAAGCTCCTGAGATCAAGCTACATGCAAAGATGGTGTAAGTCGATATCTGCGGTGCCGTGAGGTCACATGAACTCCGAAAAATGTACATTTGTGTTCCTGGCTTTAGGCTGTGTGGACCAACTGGGACCGTTATTTTTACCATTGCCAGCAATAATGGCCAGAAGTTTAAAGACAAAACAGGCAATGAAACACACAAAAAGGAAAAAAAAAAAAAAGAAAAACCAAGAAAACATGCAGGCCACATAAAGACAAAGACACGTGGTTTGTAGAGAGTTATAAAACAGAAATCAGGTCAGAAAGGTACAAATACGTTTTTTGAATAAAACTGGTGAAATTGACAAGTGACAAATTAGAGTGTTATCGTGACTAGTGCTAATATTCTATTGGCCGCTAGCCCATGACCTGCAGCTGTTGCAAGCTACACACACCATCTATTTTGCTATGACAATTTTCTATGACAATTGCTGGTATATCGACTTTGAGACTGAAAAAGGTTGTGTTAAAAATAAGCTGAGCATCAGTGCAGTAGCTTGAAAGTGTTAATTTACTCATATGCTGAACCTTTCTTCAGCATATGAGTTAATTTTATATGTTTACATAAGTGTCATTTGAAAGATATTTACAGTTCAACAGATTCAACACACTTCAGACTGGGGGGGGGGGGGGGGTAATCAGGTGTGAAATTTGTTGCATTTTATTGCACTTGCATTTGAAGGCAAGATAAGTTGTGAGAGTTCTGCACTTGAAAAACTTTTAAACTTGATAAACACATTTAAAGGGTACCTGCTGGTTTGAGTTTGTGTATCAGGTGCAAGCATTATACTGAAAGAAAAAAACAACAACAAACAAACAACTAATGTGGTGCTAGAGGAAATGCAATGGAGTCACTGTTGGACTGTGAACGTGCTCAGCAAATTTTATGGTGCTCTGACTGCAAGATTAAAAACCACTCACAGTAGTCACTGGGAAGAGGTCAAAGGTCATTGACCAGGAATCAGCAGACAACTGGAGAAACATCTAGGACATTGTCATCGGACACCAGAGACCATCTTTTAACAGAAACATTTAGAGCATCAAAAACATTGTGTTTTTTCAATGGCTGTATAAGCAGACAGATAAAATAATTTGTTGCATGTACCTTTTAGCATTTCACAAATTTTCTGTTCACCTTGCCAGCCTTGACATGGAGAGGAAAAGTATTTCTACTAATTAACTTTTCAAAGTTGTACAATACAGCCTCAAAGGAGCAATTCCCAACGTAGTGTCTTAGTGTTTGATAAGTCTTCTGTACTTTTTAGCAACACACTCACACCTCCACAGCCTCTTGCATTGTTTTGTTGCATCGCTATTGTTGTTATGAAGTGTCCTTTGGCTCCATCACCAGCAGGGCATAAAGTAATTCTATGAAACAAACAACCAAAAAAAAAAGTCTCTAGCATACATGAGGTGACTACTGTGTCTGAACATCTGACACTGGCCCTTCCATATTGCAGAGCCAGGTATGACTGCTGCGTTCTCAC